>NC_060168.1:28935446-29079999 GCF_021292245.1 Micropterus dolomieu | reverse complement strand
GGGGGGGGGGGGGGGGGGGGGGGGGGGGGGGTTGCTCATCAGAGGAATCAGTATGCTCATCCATAACTTCTTAACGTTCGCTGACCACAGGGTTTGTGAGACGCTGGGAGAGAAGGAGAGCTGAGGTGGCAAGTGCCAAAAAAAAAGAACAAAGAAAAAGAAGAAATAGCAATGTGCTTGCAGACCAAATCATCCAAAGTTTTGTTGTGTATTTTGCTGTTATTGTGGATAAATAATTCACAAGGTGTTTTCTCTTGCAGGAACAATGACACAACCAGAGCTCTGTCCAAAATGAAATTATAGTCTGAGAAAAATACAACAGTACAAGCTCATTTAGACAATTATACATAGACAGAGCTGATTTTATCCCACATGCATTCATCTGCTTAGAAAAAATTAAATATCAGTACTACTTAAATTTTTATCACTTAAATTTAAGATTGTTGATATGTTCACTGAAATTCTTAAGATTTGATGATGCTTGAAATTGAAGGTATTGATTTAAAAATAGAATATAAGCATAATTTTCTAGATAGAACTAAAACTAATGTACCATACTCAGTGTTTCCCAGCCCAGAGGTTCAGGACACAGAATTAATTTGGGGGTTCACAAAATGATGAACAGAACTGAAACAGAAAAAGTTTTCTCACACCATTTTCTGTATTCTTTTCCTTTGAGATACTGGAAAACCTTTTGTCAATTCAAGTCTTAATGTAAGTTCTACTCTTGTAATACATTTAAATACAACGATCCTGCATGATGTATCCTATATTCTATATTAAGTGCTAATAGATGAGATTGTTGCTAAAATTAGAATCTACACAAATTGAAGGCCCCAAAGCATCACTCACAATGAGACAGCAACATTAAATTATCCTGGAAATTTTTTAAAATAATAATTATTATAATTTCCTGAATACAATTATTCCAGTGTTTTCAAAAGTGTGCCACTGTCATTTATGATAGACCAAGAGACCTGTTCTTTGACAGACAAATTCAAAACCGGACTTGAATGAAAGCTAAGACATTTAAAAATATGCCAAACATGTAGTAAAACATTAACAAACGTCTTTAAATTGAGCCTAAATTAAGATATGCACCAGCCTTAAAAGGTGGGTGGGTAACTTAATAAGCTTAACTACAGTGATAAGGCGGCTGTGGCTCCGGAGGTAGAGCAGGCCATCCACTAATCTGAAGGTCAGTGGTTTGATGATTAGGTTCTGTTTCTGATGAAGAGTGAATGGGTAAATGGTGACTTGTAGTGTAAAACGCTTTGAGTGGTCAGAAGACTAGAAAGGCGGTATATAAGTACAGTCCATTTACAAAGCTGCCACTCAATTATTATTATACCAAAATATTAATTACAGACATACACCTTTAAAAAATGTTGACTACTACTGACATTTTAGACTAAAACATTTCAAATGAAGCCACGTGATGAGGGTTTTCATCCAGACATTGCTTCATTTTTAAGCTTGCTGTAACTCTAAATATGTACTGAATATACGCTGTGCAATGATTGTGCCCAATAATATGCTGTACATGTGGGTTTCTTCCAAAAAAACGTTTATGCATACATGTTAAGAACCCCCAGGGAAGCCTCATGACATAAACTGACAGATCATCACAGCCGTGAGGAGAAGCCTGTAATTTAGCCTGAAGAAACCTGCATGTGAGGTCTACTATGATTATGTAATGAAAGCTGGGTTATCCTCTTGGTGAATTTGTCGAAATTAAATAGCAAAAATGCCTGTCTGAAAGAATGTTACCCAGAATCCTTCAGGAGATCCTGGCTGGGCCACACATCACTCACCATGCCTGAAGGCGTTGAAATTCAGGGTGAAATTCCCATATCTGTTACCTCAGCTGTTCCACGATCTGCTCATTTATTATCTTACACAACCGTCAAGGGACGGTGACTGAAAATAAACACTGCATATTGTCTTATATCGTCAAGTGATATTATCTTGAGTCTGTTATCTATTATGGTGAGACCGTAATGAATGAGGGTTAAAGAGTACATGGATGATGTCTTCTCACAGCCCATTATGCCCAGCCGCAAGCCAACAAGATGTGGGAAGAAGGGACAATTTGCAAGGGCGGCGCCGATAGTGGCTTGGCCTCATCCGTTAATTGCTAATATAGTTATTAAGGAATGCCAATGGGGAGACCACCGGGGTAGGATTGTCCCTGAATTATCACAGTTGCCTTTCAGGGCCGTGGAAATCCTCTAAAGGCCAGTGATTCAGTGTCACACAAGGCTTTTATCGATGTCCCACTGGGGCCCGGGAGGATCCCCACTAAGACCCACAAAGCGCCACACCAACCTTGCGCACACACACGGGCTTTGCTCACACATACACTGCACACATAAGTATAAGAATCTGCACATATCCAGTACCTGGTGATCGTTACAATCATTGATGGTGTTCATACTATATACAAATTGCTACTTTTCTTTGTCTTATGTGATAGTAAACTGAACTCATCTGATGATGGTGATGAAATTGGGAATGTTATACTAGACAAAACAGTTACTTATTAATTATTAATTGAGAAAATAATTGCCATTTTATTTGATAATCAAAACAATTCTTAGATGTAACTCATGGTGTGGTCACAATTGAAAAAAGACTAAATTAAGTACACTCAGAATTCAAACTATTTTCACTTGATTTTTGAGTGTGCGGTTGATGGACACAATTGTCCCACAATACAACACACAAAGGAAATGAAGAAGCTATTTATAGAACCGAATAAGTTAAAACAGCTCCAGGCAGATCTCAGAAAATCATAGATAAATCTTTGGAAAGCCATTTTGCTTTCTAGTGTAATTGTCAGTAGTGTTTAAAGTCACAGTTTGATTCATGTGAAACTGCATACAAGTACATTGATTTCTTGTACATTAACATGATTGAAAACAGAATATGATGAAAGGAAGTATATAGTACATTCTGTATACCGTTACACAGTACATCTTATATTGTGCAGAATAGAATTAAGATACAACCTATTTATCTTTTCTCAGAATCTGCAATGTGATAGGGATGTTTAGTTACGAATATAATTGCCACATACATGCAGAACTTTCTAAAAAACCAAACCATCAAAGCTTCATGCAAACAAAACTCCGATACACCTTTGGAGAAGACAGCTAAAATTAATGGCTCAATTTGATTTTAAGAGAGGTCTTACATTTAGCTGAAATAGATCCAAGCAGAATCAAAAGTGCTGTTTATTCTCCAAATGGAAACGCTCACAATTAATAAATACATGTCTCCTCCTTGAGTAAACTTTATTCCCATTACTAGGAGCTAAATGCATCATGACAGATGTAAAAAAGAATGTACCATTTAGATGACAAGCCTCTTCTCTCTCTTTTTCTTCCTGTCTCAGTTTTAAAACATTTCCCAGGATGGGACATCTTTTCTGAATGAAGTAATGAGCATTAAGGACACTCTTGCACACATCAACCTCAATTTTTTCAGTGTTTTTTCCCCAACTTGCTGATTACTTTAACATACATGGATGGGTAGACTGGGTAGACGCTCCTTTTTTCCCTTAGCCAAACAAGGGGAAATGCCTGGGAATTACCTGTTGGACCCAAGAGATCTTGGCAAGCCCCATGCCAGGGCAAAAGGGCTGCAGTGAAAACACTCAGTTTAACAAACAAAGACAGAGGCAGCTCGGGTCTCGAGGGCAAAATTCGCTCATTAATTCCACTTAGCTCGATTTTGCACGGTTTTCACTGAGCACTGACTGACAGGGTTTCCTACAAAGACAGCATTGAAACATCTTCACTTCTGTTGCAAAAATCATTAAAGTTTGATAAGGCTACTGTCACGCTGCTGGAGCAGAAAAACTGCGAATTTGACCACCAATTTGGCAGAGAGAAAGTTTCCGATCCGCCTCCCTTTATAACAACTTAAGCTAAGAAAAGAATCCTTAACACACTTTTTCCAAATTAAACGCAATATGGCGTTACATCTGATTGCTGGAGTGAGCTTTGCTCAGCTGGTTTAAGTTAACCATCACAACGGGTCAATGCTTTTTAATGTAACTTTAATGCCAGGAAGGACAGCAGCCCTCAATTAATTGTCAAAGGAAAAGCGGAAATCCTGCAATAAGAGTTTCTAGGACAGTCCTGTCAATAGGCAGTAAAATGAAATGGAAAAAAAAAATTTTTGGCTGAGCAGATGAGTCACAGTTCATGACTCCTTTCTCCTATTTCTGACCTATATTGTTTCATTTGAGGCAGTGTGATATAAATAATGGTGAAAAAGACTGACCAGGCGTCCTTTGAATGCAACAAAAGCCCCCTGGGCTTGTGACATCTCGGCTTGGTAACACGCAATCTTAGTGGTCCCAGGCTGTGCCACTATTAGCATGGCAGCAGCGGTGCACGGAGAGCCGGGCGGCCTCTGCTTGCTCAAACCCCAGCTAAATCTGTCTGATTCTCATCAAACACAGAGGGGGGAGAGACTGAGGGGGAAAAAAACTCAAGCCTAGACTCAATACAGACACTGCACCACACATTTCGCCTGGCAGGGAAAGCTGTCACCATTCAGTTTACTCCAGTCCTCCAAAGAGACAAGCCAGCTACAAAAACAGTCTGGTGGTGCCTTGAATCATAAGAAAGAGTGAGAGTACTGAGAGTGGAGAGACAGGAGTGAGGTAATTTCAAGTTAATGGAATATGATAAGGAAAAAGTGTCTTTACCAAAACAAGTCAAGATGGCAATTGAAAGGTTAGCTTTAATGGTGTTGGCTGAACGTCTTTCAGGGTGGAGGCCTTGGCAGTAGTGGGTGAGATGTATCCTTGACCTCAGTTTCTGCAAAGTTTCACTTCTTCTCAAGTGGGACAAGATGTTTTTTCCACATTTTGTGAGACCCATTTTTACCACCTCTATCCGTCCGCTAGGTTTGCTGCGACTGCTTTTGTATTTTTACCCCCCCCCTAGGATTTAACCTCAGGTCACCACCAACTTCTTAATCAGTTCAGCACATGACCGTTCCTTTCAATCCCCACATACCAGGAGAGAAGCACTCCCTGATACAGTAAATTACGGTAAAGAGCTCACGACCCAAAATCGAGGAACCATATCCCCCTATGAAAGCCGGGGCCCTGATACATCAATAGACAGATTTGGGTATAGGGCGGCAGGGAGGGGCTGCGAAGCACTTCTCCAGAAAATCCACACTTCAAAAGAAGCCAGTATTAGAAAGAGGGGGGGTAGAGTCCCTCTATAAAGTCTGCCATGCCAATCCACTGTGGTCACCAAGAGAAAAGAAAGAAAAAGAAAATATCTGAGGGGAACCAAGATGTTAATGCGTGTGTTCGCAAAATTCTTTTAAGGAAACAGGCCCTAGTTTCAAATAGCCTAATAGTTACCAGTTGGCTTATCATCATTTTGATGTTTTAAAGCTAGAATTCGTGGACTGTGGTGTCCTACTGTCAACACTGCATAATTTTTGAGTGTTAGACTCTCCATTGTGTTCTCATTATGGCTCTTTCACCAAATGTCGGAAAGATGGTCCTTAACGTTGACTAGCTGTCAAGGGGGCCACGGCAATTTCCTGGGTTAGCTAAAGAGCCTGAAGGTTAGAGGTCAAAAAGCGCTTAGAAAGGTTCGAAGGGTTAGAGTTCAGCCTTCGCAGTTGTATTTCTTTTTCCTGCTCATAAACCCCCAGGGTCGAACCCCCATTTTCTGTTACAAACACTAACAGCTGAAAGTAGCGGGATCACAGACATTATCACATCCTTTCTAACCGTGTAATTCCTTCGGTTTTGTGTGTCATCTGTGTGCAAGATTATAGATTTAGCTGTAAAAAGGTATGAGATATAATAACCTGATATGCAAAGTCAGACGCCAGGATTATGCTGATGACAAATGTCACCATTTTTAGCTTGAGATCTGTATTTGCTGGTATGTAGAAACAGTGAAATGATTGAGCTCTGAGGTCAAGAACTGGACCAGGTTTGCACCCAACAACGTAGCACTGCATTCTTCAGTATCAAATCAGGTTTAAAATTATTTTTGGCAATCCTTGGCAATATATCAGTTGGTGTTTTGGAACACACTGAAACACGCACTAGAAGAAATGATTCCATCATCCACACATCCTGGACGTCTGCCCAGACTAAGCCCACATACAGTATTTATCAGGAGAGAAACAGAGCCAGGGCTTACTTCAAAGAGAGGCCTTGATAAGAGTGACCCGATAACCTTAGAACCTAGAGTAGTGTACTACACACTCTGATGAGTGTCCAGAGCTCTTTGGCTGATATGAACTTGTAAAAACAAGAGCAAGTTCTTGAGAGCAGGACTTGACCAGTATTGAACTTGTGTTTCATATAAACGTTTTTGGACAACAGCTGACATTTAGAAAAGTCGACAATTTTACTTTACTATTTAAAATAGACCCCTTTATATTCCTACAGCAAACTGTATACGTTTGTCTTCTTTAATCTGTGGTAAATATAGCGAATATAGCTGTCAGATTTCCCTCCACATTGTAGTGAGTAGAAGTATAAAGTAGCATAAATGGAGATATGCAAGTGAACCACAAGTACCTCAAAACTGTACTGGTATAACTCAAGAAACTGCGCTTTGTTACTTTTCACCACAATAGGTCTGCAGTGGCATTACCCAGTACTCTGAGTTTAGGTATTAGAATCACTATCTGAAAAAATGGGATCAATGTGTCCTTGGTGGTAAAGAAATTACACTGACAGACACATGTTGTATTATTGGCAAAATCAGACACTGGCCCAAAGTCAGACCCCCTCCACCGGACCCACGATAGATACAAGTGAAGAGCACTCTCCTGCAAATGAAGATGACAAACAACCTCTGCACTCAGACGTGATGGGACTCAGGGGGAGGGTGTCAGGGGTCAGACAATGAAACGGCAACACCTCTGCAGCCACTTGACAGGATGAAAAAAGAGCGGGAGACGGGGGTGGCGGGGTGTTTGAGAGAGGGTGGGAGTAGCACTTGAGGCCAGAATGGAAGACACAAGCCTCCCAGCAGCAGCAGTCAGAGGCAAGGGGACACAGGGGCTACTGTTCCCATTGAGGTCTTTGTCTCCCAGGCGCTCTCTTGTTTTTCCTCAGCAAACCGTGGGTACAATGAAGGCGGCATGCTCCCCTCCCCTCTCGCAAAGGGCTGTCAATACTGGACCTATCAGACCCTGAATGGCCGAATCAGCCTTCCCATGAAAATCAAGTCAATGACCTGCTTCCCCTGGCTCTCCTCCTTGTGAAGTGGGTGACAGCTATAATTTCAATAAGTAAAACACAGAGAGAAAGAGAGAGAGAGAGCAAGGAGAGCGTAATGGAGAGACAGAGGGAGTTTTCTCACATGTTGCTGAGGGGACTTTGCCTCAGACTCGGCATCCTCATATAAAATGCATTAATTCCTTCGCTGTGAGCTCACCGTAAATGATTTGATTGTGGCCGATTCGACATAGTTTTCCAAACTTCCCCATAAAAAAAAGAAAGAAAAAACATGATGCTGGGAATGCTAAGACAATTTTGAACCAAACATTTAACTTCAGCCTTCTGACCCAATCAAGTGGAAGAGAAGACAGGCTTTGTCCACCTTGGCCCATCCAAGAAAAGTTAGCCAAAGGAAGGGGGAGAAAGGAGGAAAAGAAATGTAAAGATTTTGCCAAGCTTTTGTCACGCCTTAAGGACTGGCTTAGTCAATTGCTGTCAGATCAAGAAGACAGAAAGGAAAACAGCCGTGGTTGCCTTATATAAAAAACACTTTCTCTCGCAGCCAAGTCGGGAGAGTCCCCATAGACAGCATTACACAGTTACTTTTAAAGGATTTGCATTTAAAAGATTGCGTACAGGCCTGAATACGGGTCGTTTCCCTGTGACCATAGAAACACTAGAAAAGGTGGAAAATTCAGTCCACTGAACTTTAAACGACTTTATTAAAGTGTCACTAATCAGACGTGAAAGACACAAGGTTTTAGTGTTTGGGCAAACTTACAGAAAAACTAAAAAAAAGCTTAATGACCTGTTAAGAGCATTAATTTGAAAAGCCTTGTTGATGTCCCATTCCATAATAAAAAAGGACTGTAGCTAACGTCAGGAAAAAATTAATACCCAAAATATTCCAAGAATGTGACATAGCATTGTGCTGTGGAATTCTGCTACCAGGCCAGCAGAGCTATAATAACAATCCCTTAATACTTGCCTCTCATCTAATTTTGAAATTTTCTAATAATTTAGTATAGAGTTTTTTGCCCACATATAACAAGACATGCCTTTACATTTAAATACAGGATATCAGTGTCTCAATGAAAACAAATTTATTTTTACTTTGGATCCAGACGACAATTGAGAGTCAACTAAAAAGTCAGCAGCCGCGGAAATGTAATCTAACACTTTTTACAAATTACTGATGATAAATGCTTGATTCAAAAACTTTCTGGCATGTATTTCCCTGCAGAAAAAGCCAAATTCCGAAGCAGAAAATTGCTACCATTACAGCGTAATGGGATAACAACCCAAAGAATAATCCCTCGCTAACAATGGTGAGGTTTGAAAAGACTCCTGTGAGTCCTCTTTGGTGTCTGCCAGGAGAGAGCTGTATTTTACAGCCACCAACCGCCGATGTAATCTCCGCTCAATGGAGACCTGGGGAGAGAGCCTCCACACGGGGGTCTCTATCCCCTCCATCCATCCGTCCTCTGATCTATCTATCCCATCCCTAAAGAAATGGATAGAACTCATTTCCATCCGACACACACTGCATGAAAGGGGTGGGGGTCTTATGATCAGAATGAATAAAACCGCAACAAGACAGGAAGGGATTGAGAGAAGGTGGGGAGTTTGTGGGGGTTGGTAGTTGAATTAGCAATGGAGCTACAGATTAAAAAGAGCCTCTGATCTTGCAGGCTGGTCCTAATCATATACATCCTAAATGAATCATCTGGGACTTCTCCCAAGTTAATTTCAGTGCAAGAATAATTAACGCGAGAGTGAATTGATGTATGCAGAGCACCAGAAAAACAACAATTGTAAACAACCCCAACAATGGGGTAATGATTGCAGGGAGCCACTTTATGTCATAATGATATGAATTTTATTTTGTGAACTGAGCAGGGTTAATGAGGGAAACAAAAACGCTTTTTTGAAGATGAGAGGAATGGAAGGGATGTTGGTACTCATTTTGTCTTCTTAGGATAAATCCTGAATAATGCGTTCAAGATTGTGCAATGGGTGAAGAAATTACTGATTTTTCCCAGTTGTTGAACACTTGTAGTGAGAACATTTGATAAACCGATATCACCAGTTTTACTGTTTTTACAGGTTTGAAGTCTTTAACTATAATGTATTGTATGTACTTTATATTTTTGTGAACTATTTCAAATGGCTGCATCAAAATTCTAATTCTTTATGTATTTTTTCATCTATTCCAGGTAGCCATTGGCTTACATACATTTCTGTAATATCAAAGTGTGTTATTTATATATTATGACTATGACACCACCAGCATGTATCTAAAGTAAATTCATGACATTTAAAATCTGAGTATTTACTTGCCGTCAACGCCAAATCCACATACTTCAACATTTGCCCTCTAAGTCATCAAACCCCAAGTGGGAAAGAGCCGATAGATATACAATCCGAACTCTTGTGAGAGACTGGAGTCCTTGTTGTTTTAATACCAAACAGCACCATGTCCACACAGCCTCCTTATGGAGTCTTACACAGGGGGCAGACGGGGCATTTTGACAGCCAAGGGATCAAACTGTTTCCATATGACCACAGCTGGCATATCTCCAGGCCTGGGGCAACTACGGCTTCCTCGCAGTCTGAGTAGGGTTCTCGTGCAAACTCAACAGCGGGTGTCACGTATGAAGCCTGAGAATAAATCTTGAGTTTCAAAGACAATTCGAAACCTGATGCCAATGCCATATTACTGACTGATGAGGAGCGTTTAATTCCCAAAGACGACACTCTGAATGCAAAAACCTCTTACTGTAAAAAGATCTCGTATAATCAAAAATTACTATGTGTAGAATTTTTATGGTATTCTTCAGATTTTCTGACGGCAAAATTCTGTTTTTTTTTTTATTAGACACACCAGGTAAAAGTTGGTACTGTCTATGTATTTCTTTTATCGCTTTATTCTCAGTGTCCCAGAATGTGCATTGTTCTCTGTCAGTGTGTTTTGATACTATCATTGGGGGGTACCAAAGTTAGTTACATAGTGGCTTTAAAGATTTGACTTCTGCTATGATATTTACCTATAAATGTATTTAAAATTACATGTTTAAGAAAACGTCTTTCAACCTTTTCACTGAAAACAGCTACCTACAGCTGCTGCTGGAGAAAAGATTGTAAAGAGCGGTGGGAGTTAACCAAAACAGTAAAGTTGTGGGCTGTAAAAACAAAATAATGGGCTGAAAGGCGCAAAAACGGTCAATGGAATTGAGGGGAATAGCAGACTTAGAGTTGTTCCATGAATTGTCAACAATATTGCCTAGTGCAACTTTAATGTTACACAGACTTTGTTTCTGACATGAAAAGCCAAAACCACCGCTAATGTCTGCCGAGTTAGCAAGACATAGCTTTTGAGCATTAGACATGAATGAGAAGATGTTATGATTTCATGGAAATATTGAGTCATTCAAGTCTATCAAGTGCTTTTGTTCGTTTGTTTGTAACTTTCTTACATGCTTATAGGTTATTGGAAATGTGTCAGTATTTGGAGAAGTGCACTTAACTTGCACTTAATGCAGGTTATTTAGCCTTAAAAAATTACAAAATACAAAATAGAATTGACAACTTAAATCTGTAAATATTATATGCAACATATATCAAATGTTAAAAACAAAATCACTGTCCCAATGCATGAAAGAGGTATGAAGAATTCTACTTTACACTTACAGAATTATATTTTCATGTTTGACAGGATAATATGATGAAATCACACATTAAGCTAGAGAAACGTTTTGTGAATGAGGTCCCATGAGTGTGTCAATAAGTGTCTCAACAGAGTGAAAATGCTTCATAAAAACACAGAAAAGTGGTGGTCTCCACAGACAGCCGATGAGGGACAAAGAGAATATACCGCACAGTTTTACGGCCTGGCCTGCAGCGAGGCATGATGGGAAGTAATAACCACATCATTACCAACAGCGCCTCAGCCTTGTCAGACGTCAGAGGAATAAAGGAAGCATGCAGAGTTCACACTCGGGCTGCCAGTCTACCGCGCTGTAAGACCCTGTCACACATATGCACATACTCATTCACATATATACCCAAACATTTATCAGCATGATGAAACACAATCTCACTTTCTAAAAGAGAATATGCACAAACACACACTTAGAGACACACACAGCTGGTTGTTTAGCTGCCAAGACAGGAGGTAATGCTTCCGCTCAAGTTACGCCAAGACAGGTCAAAGGTCACACGATTCACTGGGAAAGTCCTGAGAGTGTTGCTTTACATTGGATCACTCAGTCATTATCAAATAACTGCATCAAATGGCAAGAAACCTTTGCAAGATCACGTGTAAATCTGCAAGAGGAGGGATTAGCACAGAGGCAGCTGGCATGCTGTATGACTTCAGCGGTTTTAGGGTAAGATGCAAACACACACACACAGAGTACGCACAAACATGCCTGATTTCTGTTCTGCTATTGCCTGTCTGTCTTTCTCTCTCACCTTAACTATGAGAATTAATTTAGTACATTATTGGCAATTCAGGTTAAACAAGGTATACAAGTAAGCGTAATAATTAAGATTGAACAAAAACATTACTGTGAAAAAGTCAACAGTTTATTTAGCATTCAATTGGAGGCTGCTGATATCTGTAATTAAGTTCTTTATGGGATACCCCAGTAATTTAGTATTGCAATTCCATAAGGGGGACTTGATTTCAATACAATAAGGCAAATCTTCAACATCTTTAGTCCTTAATATTGGTCAAGCTCCAAAAAACTGTTGATCCTACCCTTTCCATAATGTAAGTTTTCATTAACCCACATGGGATAGGGTTTGGCAATATGATTGTTAAAATAGCGTAACAATATAGCACTATATCCATTAAATGTGGGTTTAATTACCCGGAATGAAAGACTAAGGCTGGTGTGAGGCATCCATCCTCTGGAGCCACAGAAGACAATAAATTCTTTCAAACATAACTATTTTCATAGACTGAACCTGAGCAGTACTCCCCTTGATAAACTGATGTAACTGAAACTAATTTTCTTAAAACAACTGAAAAAAAAGTGCTACTGCAGTGAGAGTATTTAAACTGGTTTCTGATGCAAACCAACTCAAGTACTTTCTCACATTCATTCACCAAATTCTTGAAACAAGTTCATTTGTATTGGAAACAGGTTTTAATATTATTACTGCACTGGATCCACCTCCCAAAACTCAATTAGAGAGAGAAATGACATAGATTTTTTGCATCGTGAAAAGCATTTGGGGGCAGATTTTCAGTGAGCTAAGAATAAGTTTCAAGTGTTATGTTGTTGTCCATCCCTCTCTCTCCCTCATATACCCACAGGATTGTGTACTCAGTCTGCAGACCTCAGTGTAAGTGAAGCCCCCTGGAGGAGATAGAGACATAATGTAATATCTGATCACCCTCCATGTAATACCATAAGAACACAATGTCCTGGGAGGGAGACTTCATTATGATCTGTCCGTCAACAGCGGGCCAGCCAAGTTTAGACAAAGTTTTGGATGATTCATTTTTCAATGGCTTGCTTTTTTTCTTCTTCATCTCGGGGAGCTACGTGTCAGTGCCAGAGCAG
Organism: Micropterus dolomieu; assembly: GCF_021292245.1. Classification (NCBI taxonomy): domain Eukaryota; kingdom Metazoa; phylum Chordata; class Actinopteri; order Centrarchiformes; family Centrarchidae; genus Micropterus; species Micropterus dolomieu. The sequence goes on along the minus strand of NC_060168.1, from coordinate 29,067,204 downwards.
GATAACCGCAGAAAAATGAGGAGAGGGCGCCAAGATTTGGTAGATTGTGCAAAAAGCATGCAACAGTACAGTTTAAGGGTGAAGGCATGAACTGTTACAAGAAGGTATGTATGTGAGCAAGCAGGCACACATGTAAACACACACACACACACACACACACACACACACACAAACACAAACACAAGCAATGCAAACAAAGTCAAAATAGTCTGTTGTTTGAAAGTAAAGACCATAAAGTCAACTTTCAGAACAGCACTTTGTTAAATTACACCTCGACATCCACACACAATAGAGCTTGGTGAAATTAGGCCACTTCATCCATTTGCATATAGGAAAATCACAGTGTGGGCAAAAAAGAAAAGAAATAAAAAGAGTAAAAATAGCACATTGTCAACGAATGTAATTTAAGCCAGATCCGCAGCTTTCTTTCGTGTCCTTTAACATCTCATACCAGTCAGACTTCTTTTGTAGTTTGAGATATCACCAACTTTAACAAAAACATAACTTTTTTTCTGACAACAGACCCACGGAGGGCAGCTCAGGTACCCCGATTGCAAGTGAGAGCCTGAGTAACATTGACTGGACCCGCACATCGCTGCCCAGAACCCTTACCAGCTGGTTTCAATTATACAGGCCCAAATGGAGAGGGGAGAGGAAGGCCACATTCACCAAAATGGCTAGCTATTTCAAGCCAGGAGTCCTTTCTGCTCTCTGTTTCTGACAGATCAGTTGTTCGAAATTTGTGTAAACACAGTGTCTTGTTTGCTATCGAGGGCCAGCTTTTGCTAGCTGCCATGCAGAGCCACACAGCATTCCGTGCGAGATGGAAATGTTTCAACGCAAGACTTACATCCAATGTGCTCTATGATATTTCTCTGAAAAAATGCTTTAAGATTATTGCTTTGGAAACACAGAGTAGCCACGCCAACATCGAGCCGACTCTGATCCAAGAATCTCCTTGAATGAGATAATAATCCTCCAAAGTGAGGCTCATGCTCTGCAGTTATTGTCTCGATGACCACAAGCTATTTTCCTTGAGACGTTCCACTCGGCTACGTGCTCAAACAACCACAGCCTTTCTGCAGAACGACCCATGGGAGGATGATGTGTATGGGCAATTTAACAAGTAGGGAAGCTTGTGTGTTGAGGAGGTTTTGTTCAGATTCAACAAAGCTGCACAGAAACACCTGATATGAAGCACCTGTCAGTTCAATAAAAGTTTAAAGGGTCAGTTCACCCAAATGACAAAAGGTTTTACTTACCTCTAGTTATATCTCACTTTCATCTAGTAATATCTTATAATGCAGATTTGGCCAGTTTTTGAGACATCTGCCTCCATTGATATGGAATTGGATACAGAAATCATATGCATAGAGTGAAACCACTAGAAGTAAATACTTTTTTAGGTGAACTGACCCTTTAATCTTAGGTTTTCCTTTAAATAGATTTTAAGTGAAATAAGACCACAGTATAATTTATATTATGTACAACATAGCTTTTGAATGAAGATACAAGGGAAATATTCAAACCCAAGAATTTTTTTAATGGCTGCATTATTACATTAAAAGGAAACTTTGGGATCTCCCCTAGAATTTTAAATGAAGTTATGTGGGTGGATAAGGTTTTAGAGGTAAATAAGGCTACACAATTACTATAGATATGTCCTTACAAAAGAAGGGTATAAAGGATTTGAAAACAAGAAGAACAAAACATTATAAACAGCTATAATAAGGGGAAAACCCCATTTGATCACACAAGATGGGTCAGTAGATTTGCAAGGATTGAGACAAGGCCAACAAGCTGTCAAATGAAGAGCATGAACAGAATTACGAAGAACACTCTCTTGCATGATTTTAAAAATCTAACAACTTGCATAGAAATTGAGTGCCGGAAAAGTCATGCAGGGACATTTTGAAAGCTGAAATATTTAAATTCCAAAATTGAAAACAGCTGCAAATTGACTGTGGCTTGGCTTGTTTTGTGAGTTAAGACCTGCACAGCAGCGCAAGCAGGAACACGCACAACGTTTTGCAAGCTTTTATAAGCAATATAATCACAACAACACAACTACAAAACCTAAAATATAAGTTAAGTACAAATGCTAAATCATAATATGGTTAACCTCTAAATAAACCTAGACTGTGTGCTGCACAGAGTAGGATCTACAGTGGATCTCCTGATGGAAAACTCATAAAATAAGAGTGGAGATAACAATAACATAGGCTCTCGCTCTCTGGTGCCAGTCTATCTTTGCTTGTCTCCTGCCTCTGACACTAAAGCCGTACTCCAGCCCTCCCTCCCTTGCTCCCAGCTCAACCCCCTCCGTCCCTCTTTTTACTCCCTCCATCTCCCTTCTAGCTCCTAAATCATCTGTCCGGGCTGTGGGAGATACCCCTTCCTGCTCAGGGTCGCTCGTCTTACCACAAGCTGTGGAGATGAGGTGTGTATACATTTGTGTGTGTGTGCATGGGAGAACAGTGCATACGATGCAGAAAACGCACATCCTCTTTCCCCTTCTCGTTTGATGTCCCTGGAGGTGGGGGGGGATCTGTGAAGGAGGCGACCGCACAAAATGTCACTTTGGAGGTGCCATTGATGGACGGCCAGCGGGAAGTGAGATGTGCAAAAGAGCAGGAGTGAGCTCTTTTTTCTTTTTCTCAGACAAAAAGCAGAGAGAGACAGGTCAACGAGGCAGCACGGTCAAGTTTTAGCTCTGAAAACAATGGAAATTTGCTGTGTGTATCTCTGCATGTGGATGTGTTCGAGTGTTTGTTGATGCTAGAGAGCTCAGTAAGTCACGTGTAAGAACAAATCATTCTGTAGCTGGGATCCATTATTACCGCAGAGAATATGTGCCAAAATCAACCCTCCACTCTCCCTCTCTCTCTCTGACTCCCTTCGTTTTACAAGTGAAAGTAGTGGAACACTATTTTTTTTCAAAGCTGGACAGACTTGGGCATATTTTATGGTCCCTTCACAGTCAGAGGAGAGCAGAGAAAAGTGATGAAGAAATCTCCTGGATGTAGTTATACTCAGGCAAAGATTTATTTCCCTGTGTAGCAGTTGCTCAAGGAAAATGTAAGACCTAAATCATAGCTATACCTGATAATTCCCACTTCAACTTCTCCCAATCAACCATGCTGTGGTTGAGTGACTGTATAGCTTGGAAACTTTAGATCACAGTTTATGATGGACCTTTCTGATTGCACTTGAAGAAATCCCTCCCTCCCAGTACAAAATGGTCAACGGCTCCCTTTTGATCACGCCTGATTCTGCAGACCAAAGGAGAAAAGCATTCCCAGCGGAGATTAATACTATTTCAGTCACACATTTGGTCCGAGCATGTGTGCTTAAGACAGAGGAATGACCCTTCCCAAATGAGGCATGACAATCAAAGTCACAGAAAAAGAGAAATGTATCTCTGATGTAAAAATAAACCTGATGATGCAAAACTCTGCGGAGCATGCACAGCTCTGGCCACATCCATTTATTATTCTAACCCCAGGTCCTGCATTGACTTTGCATGAGGCAGAAAGGGGTAAAAATGGAGAAAAAAAAAGAGTCTGCGGACAGTCAACCGCAGAGCTGAAAGAGTTTTCTTTTAATATACATGTACATTCTTTATAAACATAATTTAGCGGCAAACCAAGTTTAAAAATAGAGTGTGTGAATAATTTTTGTTTTAACCTGTTTAGAGTAGCAGCAGGGTGGAGTTACCACACCAGGACAATTCAGTTTGCCACACAAGACAATACAATGAGTGCTACAAAGTTATGACAATGCCATTGAATTCTGAAAGGTAATTGTGTGTACTTTTACTTTTGTTTACTTTGACTAGATATAACAATATCTAGATTGTACTAATGCAGTAAAACCTACTCAGATCAAAGGCTGGGTACTGAACATCGATACTTATTGGGTATGGACTGAAATGTGTCCATTGCAGCATCAACAACTGTGCCAAAAGCTGCAATGGAATACTTGGTCAAAGACATAACCTTGTTTACTGACTCTTTTGATCCAATAGTTCCCAATTTAAACAGAATTTTGACAATTTTATTGAGCAGTGTTTTTGGTTTAGTTGAACTGGTGAGAAATGGTAGATATTTTAAAGGTTCACAAGACAAAAAGGTTACGCACCACTGATCTAAGGCATCAGAAGAAATATCATTTTAAATATCATAAAATATCCTTAAAAAATCATCATTCAGGCATCATAGTGGCACTAGAATTGGCACTGCAATACCTAGAATGACCTAGGTCATGACAGGCTCTTTTCCACACAGGTCCAAAATCTCTTCATTTTACCACTTAATTTATTCAGATTCCAATCCAATGTATCCAATTACATACAATAATCCTAAATTTGAACATTTTGCATTGTAAGCATGTTAAAACAAATTCACATGACAAATAATGAAGCAACACAATAATATAACTTCATGAAAAACTATGCCTTGGATAATTAATTTGGCTCATTAGTCACTTGAGCTGGTAACCAGCCAAGTATAAAGATCTGAATCTTTATTAAAAATCTTCTTCGCTTGTAAAATACCAAAACTGACTGTAAATTGCGGGATTGAACAGCCTTTATGGCTTGTGGCCCAAAAAAAAGTTAGTATTGCTCTTTGATTACTAACGTGACGCTTGGCTTCACTTTATAGAACATGGCATAGCACAAAAGTATGACCCTGCTCCTGACCTTTCAGCCCATAGTTTGACAAATGTGTAGTAAGAGCTGAGCCAGTCGCTGCTTTCTGATGAGAAGAAAGTCAAACATGGTGAAATGTGAGACAGCTTGTTATAAAACTACAGTTAAAATTTTTGAGACTTCAAGCTATAGGAGATCAAACACAAAGCACCACAATGTTATCCATATTCATCTGAAGTGGTCAAATCAGCTGGAGAGCAGCCGTAACTGCTTAACACTTTTCCAAACAAAGTTGCACTGTGGCACAAAATAAATGAATCGAGACAAACACAAACAAACAGTCTGATGTAATAAAAGGACATAAATTGCTGGGTTCATTAAGGCTCAGTATGAATCTGCAGAATAGAAGTCTTAAAATATCCGAATGATCTTATTTGACAGTAAAATAATCATAATAATCTAGATGAAACTGAATTATTTTGATTGTGGCTACCATTTAATGTTTTCCTGCTTTTGAGAAGTAGTGTGGTCAGTGTGTGTGTGTGCATTTGGCAACATTTTCTTGCACGCATCTATGCATGAGTGAATGTTTATCCAACTTTTATGGTGACTGTCTCGTAAAATGGACAGGCGCTCTGGGACAACCTGCGCTCCTCTGCACCGGCTCGCCCACAGGTTCACCCGGAGCGACCACCTACCAGGAGGGCTGAGCAGATGCTCACCTCCTTGCTGACCATTTCAAAAACGCGTGTCCAGTCAGATTACTGCATGAATTACAACTTTGGCTACGGCCGGACTGGACTGTTACCACCCTTTCTCAAGCACATGTGCAAAAGCAGAGAAACATTCAAAAAAATTGCAATTAGACCATGAATTACAATACACAAGGAGGCAGTTTGTTCTGCATCATTCCTCTTCCAGTTGTTGTTAAATGTCCCTTCTGAGGAACATGAAATTCTAATACTAAGCTCGTGTATGATTCGAATCTAATCAAAGCATTTTTTTTTATTCAACAAAGAACACTAAATGCTCCGCTTAAGGGGGTATCAGTATCACTGTTCGACCTATGTCTGAAAACTGCAGTCATCAATATTTCAATTTTTATTAATACTCACACAGACAAATGCACAAAGACAGCATCCACATCGTATTGTCCAGCCATACAAGACCTTCTCCTCCCTGCCTCGGTAACCTGGCTGGTCTTACACTTTTCACAGAGGTTTATGCCCCCCCTCTCTATCTTCTCTACAACCTCAAAACTGAATCTGCCAAATCACATGTCTCTCAGAGTTCATGTTGGGGAGGTTCAGCGTCACCAAAACACTGAACAGAAGAAAGAAAAATGAAAGACAGACAGAAAGAAAAGCAAAGTGACTTTGAAGTTCGTTGCCAACAGGATTTATGAATCTGACCGATCCACAACACAGAGAGAGACAAACAGATTCCCAGAGACACAAAGCAGGCAGGCAGACACGAAAGAGATGCAAAGACACAAAGATATACAGCTTAACAAAGAGCAGGATGAATATAACAGCTCAAGCTATCCATAGCAACAGAGATCAACTCTGATTTCTGTATCTGCATCAGCTATCTGCATCCCCTGACTGATATGTCCAAAAGTTCTAAGTAGGCAGAGTGAGCGCTTTTCCCCCCACCAGGGCTCCTGTTCTTGTACTATAGTACAAGAACAGGAGCCCTGCCCTTGCCTCTACCTTCCCATGATTCCTTGCAACACTGCCTATATCTGGCACTTCCCCTCCACCCCTCCTACTCCTACATTCCCACAACTCCCAATAACAGCGCATGACATGTCCCTCCCTAAAACACTCTTTTCTTTCTTTTTTCAATCTCACAACTCCAAACAGCTATACTGTACGTTCCTCACTGATGAGGAGAGGGGAGGAAAGGTGGCTGACAGGGGCCTCCATGCACACTCCTAAATCTGCCAAGGCAAGACACTGGCACAGACAAAAAAAATAACAAAAGACTCCTGATCCGAGCCCGGAGCAGCGCAACACTTTATCGGTGAAGGCAAAACAAAGGAAGGCCTGTTGAACACTCCGACTGTGTTTACTTTCAAGGGGGAACAATGCCTTTAAGAGGAGGGGGCAAGGACTGATGTGGCACTTGAGCGCCTCTCCGATAAAAAAACAGCATTTCATTTTGATTCACAGTGAGTTAAAGAAAACAGTTTTAGCAGTCAGGTCTATAGTGCCTGGAGGGTTTGAAGGTGAGGAGTCAGGTGAAGGGAAGAGTCTAGAAGACAAGAAACAGATAGTGGAGGTGAGAGAGACATCTTCTATATATATATACACTATTTACGTTGATCGCATATGACAGCTTATAACATAAGCAACACACATATTGTAAGCTGTGTAACATAATTGTGCTGCTATTTAGATCCCAAAGAGACCAAACAGGTAAAGTCACAAAAGACCTGCTGATGGACTTTTGAGAGGTTTCTATGTACATATTGGTACTTTTTGTTCGCCATTAAAACTGGATTACAATTTAACTGTCTATATCTTGTTAATCTCATCTGACTAAACCTGCCATCATCTGCCAAGCCACAAACTTTCAACATTCAAGCGTGTTTCAGACTTCCCTATCATACATAATATCTGTTGTGCCTTCTAACCTTTACACTTGTTATAAAGTTGCAAGATGTGTTGACAAGTATATAAAAACATCCCTTAACATTAGCACACATAAAAATAATTTCTAGTGCATAACCATGCACTTAATATCAGTCCAGCATATTGCACTACTGCTCATACCCCAATCAGTGATGTGCAGGTGTTTGGTCTTTAACATCTGATGGGAAACACATGCTGTCACTTCACTGATTAGGTTGTGGCCAAAAATGGAACCAATGCTTGAAATTTTCAGCTCTCGGAGAGAAGTCATAGGTGATTCAGTGTGATTTTACTCTGTATTAGTTATGGGGGGGAGTGGCTTCTCTCCCCCTCTAAATGAAGCCATGGCAGGATGTTTTGAATCAAAACTTGGAGTAAAATAAAAAACATCCTCCTGAACACTTTCAATGGAATTTGGATTCACCAACAATGGATGAATCCGCTGCCAAGAGATTTTTATTTCAGCCTCTGTATCTGTATCAGCTAGAGGAAGAAACACGTAGATTTCTGGGTAATGAAGTAATTTGCATGACTTTCCAAAGTGACACTTAGAAGCTGTTGAAGAATGACAACAAAATATGATCATCTAAATTTCTTATAAGTCACTGCACCACCACTGGTTGGCCAAAATAAATGCCCATTGCACATAAAACATGACCCAGATGTGCACATACATGACAGACCTAATCAACAAACACAGACAATAAAACTTTCTAAGATGTGAAGAAGGTCAGGAAAACCAAGAATCCCCTCTCTCTACTCTTTCCATTGCAGGCCCAGCAGCGTCCTGAGTTGTTTAAGATCATGAATGTTGATAAAGCATGTCAAAGCCAAATTCTCTTTGTTTGAGTGTTTCCAAAACATCACACACGGTGCATAGTAGAGGAAAAAATGCCTCATGCATCCAATCAATGGGGAAAATGGGAAATGGAGAATGTGAAAGGGTCACAACCCCTGGGGTGGAAATAGTCCCCAGTTGCTACCGGGTATCTGGTGTGTAAACACTGCACTGGAAAAACATTAGTCTAAGTCTGAAGGTTCATACATTATGGTACCACACTGTCTTTTGAGGTCCTATTGACAGAGGAGCTACAAATAGTATCAATATGACGTTCAGTTTTGCCTTAAAAATATAGCCATGAAGACGGCTGCCCATTGCATTTCAGCACAAACCAGCCCATATTTCCAAATGTGGAAGGTAATTTTAATTCCTCCAAGTTATTAGATCTCACACTTCTCAAAATGGAGACTACTCAGCCAGGTGGTATGGTAAAGTCATCTCCAAGGGGTGAGAAAGTTCAAGGTAAGCATGAAACCAATATAGAGTTTAAGGTTTGGGAATGGAGCACTGAAGCACTATATTCTCTCATTAGCCCAACAGTAGAGTCTGCAGGAAAGCAGATTGCCATCTTTGCTGCAGGCTAAGTGAGAGAACATTTGATATTCCCATTTGGCCTGAGCGAACCTTTAAGTTAACTTAGCTAACACGATTTTGCCAAGTAATCCTTGATTTCAATAATATGTGAGTTTGTCTCCAAATAACTGATTGCTGTATTGGATTTCAGTTTCAATATTTGCAGTGGTTGAAAAGGCATCATTAACAACTGTCAAAGGCATCCCACTAATCTTAAACTCTTAAATCATCAGACATTTTTTAAACGTAGTAACACAAAACACATTTAGAGAGGAGAAGAAGTTTACACCGTTTGGGTTTTTACTCTGAAAAGTCCAACTTAAATGCAGCATGTGTGTCATCAAACCCTGTAATAACAAAGCATTTCAAGTCCTGGTTAAAATTAAAGCCTGAAAAAGGTGCATCGCATGATGCAAACTCGGTGGCCAGCTTAAGTTTCACTCCCTCTGCCCTCAGCGTCTTTTCACAGAGTCTTAAGAGGTCACCCAATTTTAATGGTCACTTATTGCCTGTGGAGCTGTTCTTTGTGGTATAAAGGTACCCAAAGACCACCCCAGTGCCAAAGCAGCCTGAGGCTCAAGGGCTCAAAATAATACTGGCACTGATGATGCATACCTGCACTGCGAGATTATCAATTACTCCCCTTTTCATTTTTACTTGAGACTCAGATGAAACCATGATGGGCCTTGAACCTGAAACAGCAGCCCTAAATGATTTATGGCAACAGTGGGGAAATTAAAAAGTGGTCATTTTTTGATTTGTGCAGTTCATATCTGCTGATAAGAATATTTCAGTTCACGAGAGCAGGAGAGGAGCTCATCCAGAAGACATGCAGCACTCATTTCCCTTTTCTAGACTGCTCAAACATTAGAGGCGGCGCTTTCATGATGAATTGTTATGGCTAGTATGTATTTGGGAATGGGAAAAATAAAGTTATCATGCCAAAGAACAAGGCCTTCTTACTTATGTCCAAGAAAATTATGATTTAATATAATGCAGAGCCATGCGTTTTAAAAAAAGGAATTTAATTAATGAGCAGTCAAATGCAATAGGTGGCTCTGTTTTATGTGTGACTTGGACAGTCTAACTCCCCATTTTTTCCAGTTTCAAAGCTTGATCTCATTATACTTATTCCATCCAAATGTCTATTACAAATGCCAGTGGGTGAGTTCATGCCCTCTCCCTGCCAAATAGATCAAATAGACCAATAGAGCAAAATATAAGGTGGCTTTCCAGTACCTGTAGAGAACAGAAAAGTCAGCAGTGTACTAACCTCAGCACGCTGTGTTCTGGGCTGGCTGGCATCTGTCTCGATGGCATACACATCCACCAGGTAGAGGTCGGAGCCTTGTTCTCTGTCCAGCTCTGCAGCAGTCTGTATCACTCCAGTGTGGCGGCCAATGGTGAAAAGGCGTCCCACTGCTTTTCCACCACTGCGAACCGCCACAATGAAATACTCCACTTTAGTCGCTGAGCCCCGCGGGCTTGAGGCATCCAGGGAGATGACGTTGGTGCCCGGCGGCTGCCCCTCTTTGAGGATAGTGATGTATTTTGGCTGGGAGAAAACAGGCCCATCCATCCCTTGGAGGATGATGGTCAGCTCAGTTCTGGAGGTCTTGCGGTCAGTGCCGTGGTCAGTGGCTGACACTGTGAGGGTGTACATGAGTCGAGACTGTACCAGCTGAGAGGCCAGACGAATATCTCCGCTGTACCTGTCCATGATGAAAGTGTTAGTATCCCCTTCTATGAGCTCGTACTCCACTTCCCCATTTGCCCCGTCATCGGGGTCAAAGGCCACCACTGTTGTCAGGATGGAGCCGATGACTATGTTGGGCTCAGCCACTAGGGCGTTCTGGGACACAAAAGTGGGAACATTGTCATTCTGGTCTGTGACCCATATTGTGACATTTTTCAGGGCAAAACGGCGGAATTCAACTGGAACAGCCTGGTCAGTGGCTTTGATTGTCAGCTCGAACAGATTTGAAAACTCCCTATCAACTTCCTTATTGGTGTAGATGAGCCCAGTGCTTGGATCAATGCTGAAGTGGCTACCTCGGGGAATCTGTTGAACAATGGAGTACTCCAGCTGCCCGTTTATGTCTGCATCTGTGTCATGAGCTGTAATTGTCATGACTGAAGTTGAGATTGGAAGATTTTCAGGGATAGATTTGAAAATGTCGCCAGGGGTAAATATGGGAGGGTTGTCGTTAAAGTCCCTGACATGTATGACCACAGGAATGGATGAAGAGCGGGGTGGTCTGCCATTGTCCTTTGCAGTGATGTTGAGTTTGTAAAATGACTGAGTTTCATAGTCCAGCTTTTTAACCAGAAAGATGCTGCCGGTGTTGGGGCTAATGCTGAAAGTGCCGTGGTTGTTTGTGGCTGTGATACTATACGTTATTTCTGCATTCTGACCAGAATCTGCATCAGTGGCGGTCACAGAAGCCACCAGCTCCCCTATCCTCATGTTCTCCAGGACGTCCACAGACAGTGAGGGTTTAGGAAAGGAGGGGGAGTTGTCATTCTCATCCAGGATGCTAATACTAAGCATACAGGAGGAGGACAAGGGCACATCTCCAGCATCAACAGCTATGATTTTCAATGAATAGGAGGATGTGGATTCATAGTCCAGCTTTCCTACTAAAGTAACCTGTCCAGAGCTGCTATCAATAGTAAACTGTCTTTCCTCGTTGCCTTCAGGGATGTGATAGTGAACCAGTCCATTTTTGTTCTCATCCACATCAGAGGCGGAGACCCGCAGCAGTTGTGTCATGTTTTGAGCTGACTCTGATATGGAGGCCTGGTAAATGTCTTTGGTGAATTTAGGCGTGTTGTCGTTGATGTCTTGAATGTAAACTTGCACTTTGGCCTGGTCTCTGAGGGGCTTGGGGAGACCCTGGTCAGACGAGACGATCACAAAGCTGAACATGGCGGCGCCTCTTTGTCTCATGAGCGACTCGCGATCAAACTGCAGCGTGCTGGTCAACTCCCCGGTGATGGCGTTCAGCTCAAAGTTGGGCTGCTGTGTCTCAAATGTATATCTGACCTCACTGTTTGGGCCAAAGTCCTTATCCTCTGCAAAAACACGCCCAACCAGTGACCCCCTTTTCTGCTCTTCCTCAAAATGAAACACATAATTGGTGCTGTTAAAGAGGGGACGGTTATCGTTTACGTCATCTAGAATGACACTGACATTGACAGTGGCACTTAGTGGTTCCACAGCCCGGTCTTTGGCCACAACAACTAAGTTATATCTCTCCTGTATCTCTCGGTCTAGCTCTGCTTTGATGTACAACTGCCCATCTGGAAAAATGCCAAACACATCACCTGTGTTCCCATCAACAATGTCATACATAATCTCCCCATTAAGACCAGAGTCTTTGTCAGTGGCCTCAACTTTGAAAAAGCGGCTGTTGACATGCTCAGACTCCAGGATAATGACCTCATAAGAAAGCTGGTCAAACACTGGCGAGTTATCATTGACGTCATACACACTGACGATGAGGATTAGGCTGGAGGTGTGCTGGGGGACCCCCATATCTGATGCAATGACCTCAACCTCGTAAGAGCTTGTGGTGATCTCGAGCGGCCCGGTCAGTGTGATGAGGCCATGCTTTTCATGAATATGAAACAGGCCTTTGGGGTTTTGTTTGAGGCTGTAAACCACCATACCATTTGTCCCTTCATCGGGATCTGAAGCTTTGGCCTGGAATATGACATGGCCTGTGCTCCAGTTTTCCACTGCACTCACATGCTCCACAGCGTGAATGAAATGAGGGGCATTATCATTTAAGTCTTTTACAGTGATGTTAACAAATGCCTCTCCTGTGATCTCCCCAGCTCTGGCTACAACTTTCAGCTGATAGAAACCCTGCTCCTCTCTGTCTATCTGGCTCAATGCTGTGATTTGACCTGCGCTGTTTACAGCAAAAAGCCCCCTCTGGTCACCTGAGGTGATTAGATAGGAAATGTTTGTGTTCAAATCTACAGTGGTGGCTGACACTGTACCTATAACTGTCCCAATGCCCACATTTTCAAACATGACAAAACTGTACACTTTCTGACTAAAGACTGGTGGGTTATCCTGTGTGTCTATGACAGTTACAGTGACTATGGCCTGGATGTGAGAGCGCAGGCCACTTCCATCTGCAGCTGTCACCTGCAGCTGGTAAGCAGTTTTCTCCTCTCTATCCAGGGACTCAAGCGTGGTGATTTTCCCTGTGTTGCTATTAATGCGGAATTTGGAAGCGTCTCCAGCTGTAATTATATATTTGACTGTGCCATTTTTACCTAAATCGGGGTCTGTGGCTGAAACCGTGGTTACATACGAATTTGAAGGCTCGTTTTCTTTCACATTAGCAAAATACTGCACAGGATAGAAAACTGGCCTATTGTCATTGATATCCCTCAGGGTGACGTTGACTTTTCCTACAGAGTGCAAAGGAGGGCTGCCTGCGTCTGCTGCCTGGATGTGGAGTAAGTATGAGGCCTGATCCTCCCTGTCTAGCTCCACGGCTGTGCTTAATCGCCCTGACACGGCATCCAGGCGAAACAGCTCCTGGACTGTGGCTGGAGTATCTGCATCAAATGAGAACCGGATAGTTCCATTGGCCCCGAGGTCGTCATCTGAGGCAGACAGCACCACCAGCTCAGTGCCTGCAGGGGCGTGCTCCACCAGGGAAACATGAAATGTGCTTTGTGTAAATGTGGGCACTTGGTCATTGACATCAGTGATGTTGACTATAAGTTTAGTGTAAGAAATCTTGGGCTGCAGCCCCTGGTCTTTGGCACTAATGTTGAGCACAATTTCAGATGCTATTTCCCTATCCAGCAAAGCGGCGCTGGTAACCAAACCACTGTTTTCACTGATGGAGAACCAGCCCAAAGCGTTTCCAGACACCAGGGAGTAGCGCAGGTTGGCATTCTGCCCAGAGTCACCATCTGTTGCAGAAACCCCTTTAATGTAGCTGCCTTTTGGTATGTCTTCACTGATATCTACTCTGTACAGTGTTTCCTGGAATATGGGTGGGTGATCATTGATATCATTCACAAAAATAACCAGACTAGCAAAAGAGGACCTCGCAATAGGCTTGCCATTGTCTGACACAGACACAGTCAGGTTGTATGAGGAAATTCTCTCTCTGTCTAACACACTGGCCACTTTGATCAGACTTAAATTGGGCACAGGAGACGTGTGCACTTCAAAGTGTCTCTGCTCATTGCCTCCTAAGATTGAAACAGATATGTTACCATTAGCTGTGGGGGAGTCTGAATCTGAAACAGTGAGTAAAGCCACAACTGTGCCAATCTGTGCATTTTCATCAACAGAAGCAAATTTAGAAGTTGTGGGAAAATACCTAAATTTCACTACGGGGTCATTATCATTTACATCTAAAAGTTTAATTGTGGCTTCTGTTCTGCCTGATAGAGAGGGCACCCCGTTGTCTACTGCATGGATAGTCAGGGAGTACTCTTTCTTACTCTCATAATCTAAGCCCTCTTTTATAATAATAGTACCTGCTTTAGGGTCAATTTGGAAAGGTGTCCCTTCATCTAAAAAGTACCTGATTTCCGCATTGGCTCCCTCATCCTGATCTGATGCTGTAATCTGCAGAATACTAGAACCTACTGCTGCATCCTCAAAAACACTGGTTTGATATTGATCTTGCTCAAAAATAGGGGGATTGTCATTTATATCTTGAATAGTGACGTTTACTTGTAGGTAGCCAAACTTTTTCGGGTCTCCTTTGTCCTCTACTTCAATCAGGAGTTGGTAGAAGGGAGTAACTTCCCTGTCCAAGCCTCCAGTTGAAACAAGGTGCAAGAATGCCCCCTCTCCACTAGGATTGACTGTAATATCCAAGCGGAATTTCCTCTGCTCGTTGCCTTTCACTATTCTGTACGTGGTGTGATCAACTCCGTTACTTCCAATGTCTGAATCTGTAGCAGTGTCCAGGATCACCTGCCTGCCGCTGCTGGCGTCCTCTTTAAAAGACACGACAATGGACGCGTCTGGAAACACCGGAGAGTTATCATTTATATCCAAAACTACTATCCTGACCTCAGTGGGGTAGGTGGGTTGGCTGGACAGCACCACGACGTTGATGACATCACTTTGCAAAACCTCTCTGTCAATCACCGAAGAGGTGTAAATGACTCCAGTGGTGCCGTTAATTGCAAAAAGTTTGTGGTTCTCGCTGAAGCGGTACGTGAAGCTGGGCTTGGTCTCTATCGTTCCCACATAGGTGCCGATGGGCTGCTCCTCCAGGACCTGAAACTCTTGACGGACTTGGCTGGATGCTGAGTACTGCGAGAGAGTCCATAACATCAGTAAAATCAAATGAAGCCGGCCTAAGCCCCTACCTGTGAGCGCCATGGTCAGTTAGCCTGTCCACCTTTCTCAGACAGAGTCCATGCCTATGATGCATCAACTTTATTGCGGTTGGACGAGTCACTAAAGCATTGTATTCCAGCAAAGGTCCAGAGAAACCTCAATGGGAAACCATGCAAATACTCTTTCCACACTTATTCAGTGTCCCAAAGTACTCCAGAAGTGTTATTTTATCCGCGCAGCGCTGCGTCTTAATGCAAAAAAAAAAAATCCTCTGAATGGAGAGAATGATTCTACAGATCAGGAACGTTTCATTTCAACTCCTCAAATAACATTTTAAAAACGGAACCTGACAATCCCTTGAAAGACAAAACAAAACAGAAGTTCCTGGATATGCGTGAAGAAAAGTTTATCCAAAGTTAGGGCGCAAGCGAGCGGTCCTGAGTGAGAGCAGGGGGCTCAGCCTACGCACCGTCCCGTGGAATAACGGTGCAGGCGCTTCAGTCATATTGTGCTCAGGAGTCCCAGTAAGTTAGGACAAAGCTGGAGTTCGACAAACTCCCTCCCATCACTGATCCCATTGGATAGCGGTGCTCCTGCCCGCCCTCCCACCGCCTTTACCCTTCCATTGTGCAGCGTAGCCCGTTGTCCCCGCCTGTGGAAGAGGATGTCAATCAAATAAGACAGGTAGGCTATGACCATGTCCTGAGCGGTGTTAATTACTTCAGTAACAGAGTTAAAATGTTCTTCATGAGCACAGGATATGAAAGTTACTCAGAGACCACAAGGAAAACATACAGAAGTATGATATGATAGATATTCTTATGAAAACATGCTCACAATATATCAGATAAATATTTCAAAATAGTAAGAATAATAGGTAACAATGTAAAAATATTTTGAAATCATATTTTAGTGCAAAAAGTCCTGTTGTTTATTTTTGTTGGGTAATTTTAATTCTTTGCACTGTAGATTGTTGTTTGGAAAAGAAAAATACTAATAATAATTATAATTATTTTAATCACATCTTATTGATGATGATTGATATTGACACATCAAAGCAGATAAACTGTTGCTTCCAGTTCCACTAAAATATGTCATTTTAGCCTATTGTCATTTGTGTGTATGCCAGTGTGGTCTTTGTGCTGCTAATATATATATATCCCCCAATTATAACTAGGTGTCTAATAAAGCTCAGTCAGATATTTGCATAATGAAAGTTGCAGGAAGCTTCATAAACGTGGGTGAGTAGCTCCATCTAGTGACAGAATAATGGTACGTCCATACAAACGTGAAAGAATTGAAGCACAACATATTAGAAAAAGACTAAAGGTGTGCCAGAGTAAGAATATAAGCTTTATGGGAGAAGTCTTTTTAAATCTAAAATCATACATATGCAAAATTATTATTATTTTATGCTGCATGTGATGAAAAGTGACATGAACCGCATCACCAATCTATCTGAAATTTGAAACAGACTCATCAACACATCAACAATATTGTACAATTGAAACTGGTACTTCCAACACAGATTGTCACTGCAAATAATAAAATACACAGAAAAAACATCCAGAGTTGGGACAATATAAATGTACATAATTATAAAATAGTCAAACACCAGTACTGGCAATGTGGCCAGGGGTGAATATTTTAGATTTATTATTTATTTTGTTATAACTGGCAAATATGTAACTGGAAATGTGGCCGTTCAGGAGACATTCTTTGCCATTCTAAATACCATTCATAAATGTCTGTCCTACCTTTTACAAAGCTGTCCGAAGTTACGTTTAAACACTTATTCAAAACAATTTCTTAAAATTAATATAGTCAGTATAAAGATGTGTGTGTATATTTTAGTAAAGTAATAGAAAACATTTTTATATTATTTCTGTTTGATGAACCGAACACATTCACATTGTTGTATTTTCTATACATTAAACATGTAATTTTAATAAATAATATGTTTTCATATTCACTCTATATCTTCACCAGCAGTGTTCACATTGTAGTTTCACTTTTATAAAGTAATATTCTAGAGAAAGTATCAGAATGTAAATACAACAGATAGTGATACCACTGTGTGTCAATGACTTTCTCACAAAAGAAATAATACACATGTCAAAATGAAGTGCTTGCATGTGAGTATTAAATGTACCACCTTTATTGATTGCAATGTGAAAAAATACATGATCATTTGTAATTCAAGGCATTAATAATTTCCAGGAATAAAATTATGATTAATGTCTTTAGGTTGAGGTATAAGGTAGGGTCCAGGTCAAATGAGTTCATTGAAACGTAATTTCAGTAGGAAGAATTGTTTGAATTTCTCCCTAGATGATATGGGAACTGAACTTCTGTACTGCACTTCATCTGTCCTGCGAAATAAAATTACATAGGATGATTACAACCCTCCTGGTTTTGAGAGACCTAAATGTTTATTTGACAATTTGTGGCTTCTGTAATCAGGCTGTTGGCTGCATGGACATTAAGTAGGACATGAGTCAACTAATGTAATTGAATTACAGAGTGGGCTGGACTGGTGGTAGCTGCTCAGCCTGACACAGATTCAATGTTTTGGTAGCAGACAGAGCATCAAAGTAGATTACTTCCCCACAGGAGACATTTTGCTAACCTGATTACTCGAACTAAGCCAGGAGCTCTCAGGATGCTTTTGATATAAATATCAAATTGTTGTTATGTTTGAGCTAATTCCCTTACTGTGTGCTGACTGATGTTTTCACGTGCTGTTGCTTATCTGAGCACTAATTTTGACATGGATGAGATGTTGATCTGATGGCCTGCACCAGCATTGAAAACACATGCAGCAGTAGCAAAATGAAAGTTGAGATGACTTGTGAAGCTGTCTGTATATATACGTTTTTACCCTCATATTATATTACCAAAATGCTGAGGTTGTTTGGATTAAAAGTGATCTTTTGCTGTGCATCAAACATCTGTCAAGAAGGATTCATGTTATTACTAATTCCCTAGTTGCCACTTTGTGACAGCCGTTCACATCTGTCCTAGTACAATACACACAGAGAAATAGGGGTATCATTTATGTTCCCTAAAGGTACATTCGTCAAAAAAGTACCCTGTGTGGTACGGAAATGGTCCTTAAGGTGTTAATCGTGGACCTTTTTTATTTTTAAAGGTAAACAATCATTGCTGACAGCAAAGGTTACATAACTGTATCTTTAACAAGCTTAAGGTACAGGCAAATGATGCAGAAAATCAGTGATCCCCACCACCAGGGCATAAAGGGTTGGCGATGAGCCAGTGGATAAGACACATGCCGTTGGTGTGAGAGACCTGGGTTCAGTCCCCACTGTGAGACACCAATGTGTCCCTGAGAAAGACACTTGTCCCTAGTTGCTGCCCTAGTCAGCTAAATGAATAATTGTAAAGGTACATTTTTGTCACTAGGGGTGCAGGAAGGTTCTTTTAGAGGTACAGAAGGTACAAAAATGTACCAACTTCAAAGGTACTGTCCCCATACCCTACTAGGGTACAGCTGGAGTGACAAAGCATTTGTACCTTTTTAGGTCCATTCCTGTACCTCGAAGCTGTTTTCCCAGTTGGTCCAGGAAAGATGGTAAAGTCAGTTTGTCAGTGAATCAATGGGTCAGTATGTCAGTAGGCCTGCCTCCCACTTTGAAACCTCTGCCATAGTAAATGGTTGGCTTTCTACCTGGGCTACAGCTGCACACTCATAAATAATCACGTCAATTCCAAAAATATTTGTTACAAGCAACTTTCTCTGCTGCAACCCATCTTGTGGTTTTGGCTGATCAAATGGTTGGATTTAACATAGTGGTGGTTTCACTCTAGAGTCAGTGCTGAATATAATCCCTGTCTTGTAAATCAATCATACACTTACTAAGTCATTTATTTTGTTGATGATTCAGGAAAATTACTTTTCTGACACCGTGTAGAGAGCTGCATGGAAAACATTTAGGATGTTGAAATTATCTTTGACTCTGTTGATAACTAAATGTGGACCAGGCAGACAGATGTCAGGTAGAAATTTGAAGTCCCCTCAATAAGATTATTTCAGATCATCAAAGGATGCTTCCTCCACTTTAAAAACTCTCAGTGCAAGTACAGTGCCTACTCTCATAAAATCTATCAACATATTGTAAAGTCAAAGCTTGGCCATAAAGATCAAATGTAGGAGTAAATGAGAAGATGAAGGGCTGCACTAATCCAAAGCAGCCATTCATGCCCCATGTTCTGTCATCTGTGAAGTGTACAGAAATGGGATCTGACTTGAATGAACTAACGCAAAGAAGGAAAATTAGGTTTGAGTTAAATTAAATATGAGGACAGATAATGAGATGCTAATCATCATCTTTTCACTCTGTGACACTTAAGCGCAGCTTTCAGGGTCAGTCCTGTGTCATCCCTTGAGGGTCATGGAGAAACAATGTTTGAAAGAAGGCTGCATTGGTATGTTTTTACAAGCAAATCGTTAGTTTCAGTCACAGGCAACAGGAGTTTGGTTGAATAGACTTTTAAAAAGGGAGCTACAAAAAGGTTATTGTATGCCTCGGGCAAGTGAGAGCCAGCAAAACAACGCTGGCCTCTTTTCTAATAACGAGTGCGTAAACGGCCAAGTATTAATGCTGACAGTGGATCTACTGCATGTCTGTATTTGTTTAACATGCTTCTGGGTTTTAAATTGTCGTCCTGGTTTTCTGCAGCAGTTTTCCTAGCGACCCCTTGTTATAGAGTCTAATGTGAGGGCCTGCTGTTTCCTAGCGTGCTCGGCTTCTCCCAGTTTCCATTTCCCTCGTCTGTTCATGCTGAGGAAATCTCAGTGTGAGGAAATAAATATCAATCAGTAAACTCTGCTGTTGGGTACATTACATGGGCGTTGCACGAGATATCATTTGCACCAGCATTTGCCAAACAAACCAAACAGTCATTCATTTTGGGGTGGAGGGACAAATATTACAACCATGTTGAAATGTAGAATTATGGTATACAAATCTTTTGATGAAATGCACAGGTATTTCAGTATTTTCTCACTAGAGTGAGTCAGAAGGGAAAATAGTGGGATGATGACATATGATGGAGGGGAAACCCATCGTGGCACTTAAGAGCAACAGCTTACTCACTAATGAAACTGCAAGTACTGTATGATTTAATGCATTATTAACTTTAATCACTTTGTGACAGTTGAGGCAGTTAAACTATATGGCCAGAGGTCTGTGGACATCCTTGTCTATTGCACGTCTGTTTTTCCCAGTTTGATGTGGAACAACTTGACTTAACCCCATATAACACCTTTGGCATTAACTGAAATGCGGACTACAAGCCAGGAGTTATTGCCCAACATCAGTGGCCAACCTCACTTATGACGGTTTTGGCCAAAATTTCAAAAACAATTCCAGGAACAAGAGGAACTAAACAAGGAGCTACAAGTTCTGCCGCCACTCTGTCTCTCTTGCTTGCTCGTGCCCTCGGCTCATTCGCAGCATATCTGTTTTTATCTCACACTTTTAAATATAAATTTCTTACCCTCGTCCTAATATTAATTCTAGTGGAACTGACTACATGTTCATTTTGTGAATGAGGCTGTACATAAGTTGTAGTTGCTGTGGCGTCTGCATTTGAGTAATCAGCTGAAGTTCAGCCCTTTGTTTTCCGCTCCGACAGTTCCTGAACCATCAGAAAGCCATGGAGCTATCATAGAGGAAAAAAATGTAGTCTTCGGTTCTTCTGGTTGAAAAGCAAGTAAAGTTAATTTATACTTCAAAAGGTTATTGGTCCCCTGGGAAAGTCTTTGCGTTGAAAATGCCCCAAATTGCTCTAGTGGCTGAATGGGAGCAAAACTCTGGTGGAAAGCTTTCACACAAGAGTGGAGGCTGTTAAAACAGCAGATTAATGCTTGTGGTTTTAGAATGAACCAATCAAATATTGATTGTACAACATGATAGATAATTAAACGGAAAAAAGCAAGTTCCCCAGCTGCCTTAAAAGGTAAGTTAACTTAATCAAACTTGAATAATTTGTTCTTCTCAAACTATTGTCTGGTTAAAATGAATCTACTCCCAGAAAAAGACTTTCAAATGACGGGTAATTGTGTAGTACCTCAGCCGACCGACAGGTGACACTGTTGTATCATTAAAAAGCTCATCTTTGATCAGTACTCCGCAGTTGCAGTGAGTGCTTTGAAAAGCAGAATTTTTATGTTTTATTTTTTTCGTTCAAAACTGTTTATTCCCCGGGACACAGGCCTGTTTATAGCAGTCCTGCTGATGGATATCTGCAAAAACCAAAATATGTTTGTGAGAGTGCAGAGGGGAATGGCCAGTTCTCTGCCTTTTCCTCTTACAAACCCCTCAGAAATAGTAATGCCAATATCTTACACAACAGGCACAGAGAATAAAAACATACATTATGTATAATGTATATAATTAATTTATTGTGTAATTAGTTAGTCAAAAATGAAATGGCATGTGTCAAAAACTAATTAGCCTAGTTAATTTGTTATGTTGTTATGCCAAGGTGGTCACTGCTGTGCCTTTGACTAACTGGGCATTATTGGAGAGTAGCATGTATTTACATGAAACACTGCAGAACAATACGTAATTGAAACTGAAGGTGTAACATTATAAAACATCAATTAAAACCTACACAGCAAACATTTGGATACTGAAAAGACACTGATTTAAAGGTTTTTCACTAAAACAAACCAGTGAAAAGTATTAATAATAATAAGTACTAATATTTGCACGATTGAATGAAAAGGGTATCTACATATCTTGCCGATGTGACAACAGTTGCATAAGCTGCTTTCATATTCATTTTAAATGTGCCAGGAGAGATTTGCATCCTCTAATGCAGGTTGCACAAAGAAAACAATCTGAAGTAGCTGAAGTCATTACAGTAACAATCTGATCTGTGATATGTACAGATGGGGATCATACAGTAGGCAGCCACCATTTACACAAACTGCAAATTGCTTTGATCATGCCGTTGATCCTGACTCAAGATAAGCAAAATGAAGAAGACTGTGCTGTTTGATTCCTTTGAAACTAATCTAAAACTCTACTGTAGAGGAGTGAGGAGGACAGTGACAAATAACAGACAGTGGAGTGTGGTTCTGTTCATTAGGTACCTTATCCAATTTCACACTCACACTGGACCATCCTTTTTTTGGATGCCCTTTCAAAGCACAGTCCTGAGGTTTGAGGGTTTGTCTACGTTTCTTCAAACACCCTGAGGTGCAGAGGGCCAATTTAAACAAGACAAATGTGAAATATGTAGCCTATTTTGGTGGAGATTTCCTTGCCACATAGAGTCTGAGAATCGTGTGAAACATGAATTTTGAATAAAATAAAAAAATGACAACAGACAGAAGCATTACATGTGTCTATGTCTTGAATAGAAATTATGTCTGAAACTTAGGGCATATTTATAGTTGTGCATTACAGCTACAAACCTAAGAATATACCAGCTGTAGCTACGCCATTGCGGACGTGCACCTCTTCTGTAACTGTAACATTGGGGCTATGGTGGCTATGGAGACACTGCAAAAACTGTGATTGTCTCTGCATGTTATAGACTTGTATATCGTCCATTTGGGAAACCCAATACTGATTGACTTTTATGCCATGACCTCACATGAATTTTTGGTTCAAGTAAAGATATTTTCAGCTTGCACAAATGAGCCATCCAGGATTAAAATGGCATCTCCTCTTGTTATTTGACTTCATATACAGTTGCGTCTGCATTCAGGTTGAACACACTTTAAGTCAGTGCTTTAGAAATATCAACCTGCAGGTAACCAGAGCCAGAGCACTCTAATGTTGCTACTTGCTAACAATTAAGCTAACTCTCAACTGTGGAAAACTAATCATTAATTAAACTTTATAAAAGGGAAGGAAATCTAAACTGCTCCTTTTTGGTGGTTAACATGCATAATATAAATGTGATATACTCTGGGTTTACTTGCCGTCACTGCCTTGTCTGAATTTGGAAATGCGGATAAACAATTTATTACATGACGTGACATACCGGTGAGGTCCTTCTACTACTTTTCTAAGGTGTTAAAGATGTTCCTCACATCATAAACTTGCTCCCTCGTCACAAATAAAGTTAATGACTTGGCAAAAACTGAAATGAAGGTATTATATACCACATCAGCAGGGGCATCATTTTCTAAAGCCATGAAAATATTCCAGTTGCGGGAAACTGTACATAGGAGGGTTTATGATGTTGGTTTAATGACACAGGCTAATAGGAAATCTGAACGGCACACTGGGTTTGTTGTCAGACTGATGGCACCTTGGGTTAAGTACTGGTTGGAATCTTTTCAAATGCTCAGGTAATTCACTTTAGCCTGGCCTGATTGCCCTTTTGGATGAGTTCATATTTGAATTATCCTTAGGACTATTGCACAGCCTTGTGTGAAGTAAAGAATCAATGCATGTCTTGATTTGAGAAAGTACAGCGTTGTAAAGGAAAAGTGTTTTGCTGAGGAAATAATCTTCACTAAACGGCACAAAAGCAATTTCTGCAATTAGATTTCAACCCTAGACTTGATGGCTATGGCATCATTGTAAGGGCTTATGGGGAGGCTTATGGTTAATGCAGAGTGACCTTTTCCTACTGTTACATCAACAAATGCTGCCTAATTGTTAACACTGCACAGGCTGTCAGTTGTGGAAAGAAACAAATTACATTTACTGAAGAACAGTGCAGTGCTTGAATAAAATGTTGATGTACTTGGACTTATACATACTATTCTTCACTATATATGTATATATGTATATATGTGTGTGTATATATGTATATACATACATATATATAGTTATAAATCACATTAAACCACGCATCAGTGTAGTAGGTAATTAAAACCTGGTTCCTCTTGACCAGATACAAAGTGCTGATTACACATGAATGCATCAGTAGTAACTATCCAGAGTAATAACCGACATGGTCCATTATGACTACATTACTACATTACTACATTCCTACATTTAGCTAATCTTACTTAAAGCAGCATTAATAGATTTGTATGGACATGTGGGCAGCAGAACAAAGCTAATAACCTGACTTATGTTGTTTTTATAATCGACATATTCTATGATCAATGTATAAAGTTTTTTTTCACTGTAAACAGCTGCGGATGAGAGGGCCGTACAACAAGAATATTGAGCAAAAATATGGTAAAAACGAAAAAAGGGAACTGCTCAGATGGGTGATAATTCTTTTGTCACTACAAGTGACAACTTTCACATTACAAATGTAATTAACTATTTTACATTGTGCTACTTTTTCTGTATTAACTGATTATCTTGATTTTCTTGCCATTTATGGACAGAAGAAAATGCTGTGAACAGCACTGATACATTATAACCTGCGGAGTCAAGTAATAATTCTCCCTGGGTTTGTCAGAACAAGCGACCATTATCACATTACACATAGTTATTTGATCCATTGTTGATATAAAAATATAGATTAGTGCAGCTTTAAGTAGAGGATTTGAGCACCACTGCTTGCTGTACATTGTGAGATTAATGCCCCATACAGTGGAGATTTAGCAGTGCTTATCTATTTACTCAGAAGCAGCTCTGTACAGTCAAGTATGTTATCCTCTGTGGCCATATGAGGGCTGTGTATCATACACAGATAAACGCCTCAAGCTGTCTGAGAAGAGGTGTATGAATCTTTTACTGTACATTGAGCCACCTCTTTAAATATATCCTGGAGTTCTATTATTACCAGGGGATAGATTTCATGTTTGTCAAGGCAGAAAATAATAGCATTGAAAGTGTTCATTCATTAAAAAACTGATGGAAAAAAAAGCTGTGGGTGCTGACTGTGGGTGACCACGTACTGTACCTCCCACAAGGGAGAGGGGATCCCTTGATTTGTGTCCCTCGATTCAGCGATCACATTTCATAAATGGCGTCGCTGCGGGGGAAAAAAGAGCAGGGATGCAGATGGATCCCCAAGGCACCCCATTAAGCAAATTTTAACATCGTAAGCATTTCTTAAGTTACACTGGTATCAAATGCACTGCTGCCTATGAGGTGCCTAGAGATACACTTTGTAAGTATGAATAAAAAGGTACATGCAGACAAAGGCCTTGAGCTATCGCAAAAAAAAAAAAAGTGTTGAATCAGGATAAAATCTATTTATAACATTACATTTACCATGCTCAGTATGAAGCAAAATAAACATCCATCTCCTGTATGATGAGCTAGAAACAACCTTGGGACAGAAAGGTCTATTTAGCCAGCTTGAAAGGGAAATAGGAGATTCATTAGATGGCAGGAAGCTGATCCTGGAAGTTGGCATGCTCCTACAGAGAGTTCCACCGAGGTTGGGAGATGTTCTGTAATTTCCGACCTTGAGCTAATCTGTACAGCATGTTGTGTGGTGAGAGTGCGATTTCCACTCGGGGCGGGGGGATGACAGATTCGATGCTTTTGAACTCCCTCATGTCTTCCTTGTCACGTCTGTAATTAAATATGTGCTCCCTGGGAGACACTGGGGTTCTGGGTAATAAAAAGCCTGCTTTGTGCCCCCCCCCCCGCCCGCCACAGCTCTCTTCGGCTGTTTTAGATTGTTTGTCGGCATGGTGACAAACCCCCAGACACATTTTACATGGAATTTTTATGCTTGCAAAGTTAATCTCTATATTTGCCAGGAACTATATCTGTTCATCAGATCCAGGCTACATGAGTTTTTTTTCTTTTGCATTTGTTTTGTCTTGTCTAATCTTAACTAAACACCTCTAATGCAAAACAATGTGTGGGTATGTGTGTGTTTTATTGGTATCATTATCATGTATGTACTGTATGTCATGATGACATTTTTTTTAGCCAAAAGTCATTTTGTTTCAAGCTCCAGACATGTTTGGGGTGTATTATTTTACAGTTATGTTAGTTAGCTATTACTTTATTTTCTTTTGTTAGTCTTGTTTGTAATGTGGTATATACATTTTCAAAATGTTTTTTGTAATGGGATGTGCAGTAACTGCTAGACACCACTGGAACTGTGAATAGGCAACCTGTAGACTCTGCGTTCTGTGTTGGGCAGAGGAATGATTGACCGGAGGCCTGCATAGTCTGGATACACACTGTAAAACATCAATATATTTCAGCACAACAGATAGCTTGTATGTCAAGTTATCCAATATCACTGTAAAATGCATTATATCCCCTCATTACACATCGCGATAGCACACAAAGCTAGCATGTTCATACTAAAGACATTATGAATTTGCTACATTTGTGCAACACCCTGCCTTGGACATATGTCTTATTTCACAGCTACCAGTAGCACCTTACTACAGTGTGCCTGTGAACCAACAGACCTGAACTGCTGCATATATAACAAGTGAAATCACACTCTACAGTCTATGTTAACAAATTGCAGACTTGAGTTTTGATGTTTTGCCAGTTTGCTGTATCCTGTCACTGTGTTGGTTGACCTAAACCTAACACATACCTAAACATTTATTTTATGGGCATTTTAAAGGTGTTTCTAATTACTTTTAATGATTCTGTGACCATATTATGAATGTGTAATCTGTAGCTTACAGTGTTTTTTTTTAGGCATCACAGTGTTAGCAACCTAACTAGCTGGAAGGTTTCATGGCCCCTTAACAACCTCATGAGAAATCCCTGTTTTGAAGTTTGCTACCTGGCAGTTAGCTAAAGTATTTAGCTTATTTTGTAGCATTTTAGGGAGCTTTGTGCAATGCAGTGTATGAACCCGATTCAGATGGTGAATTAGAGAAGTTGCATAACGAACATTAGAGCTGTTTTTCAGTCATTATAAAGTTCAAGCCAAGTCTCTGGTCTTTCTGGGGAACGCCAGAATCAAATTTTGAGTCGTAATTAGTGAATGAAAAAGCAGGTCCCATTATGATGTCCATTTTTCATTCAAGTTTGGCATGAAAAGCATTTTAAATTTATTGGTCTGAGGTAAATTCTCCTCATCATTTGGCTTTCAGGTCTTAAGTCAAATCGAGTCTGTTAGGTTGTAATGCTGTACTTGTGTTACATTTTAACAATGAAAGAAAATTATGTTTCAACAATGTGTGCCTTACAGTGCCCCCAGCATACATAATTGGCCATAAATCCACTTTAACGCACCTGCATTCCCGAGGATAAACGTCCTCTCTATAAAGCAGTATTAGGTATCACTGTGCAAACACAAAACCGAAGCTATCTCCTCCATCATGTGCATTGCTCATACAGTATCTTTGTGATCAGGGCTGAGGGGTCGTCTTGCGCTGAGCATTTATCTCCTATTTCATCTGTCTTTTCAAACAATACAAGAAGCAGGCAGTGTCTGATTTGTCCCACAGCTTCACTGACACAGGTTTATCATGCTTCTTTTGTCAGCAGTTTCATAAATTAGTAATAACCATGTTAAGCTATTATGTTACTTGAGCATGAATTATTGTCTAGAATGTACATTTCCATGTTGATAAAATGCTTAAACGTATAGAAGTGTATCTTAATTTTCATCACGCTGGAAAATGAATAACAGTACTGATATTGCCATTTTGACAGCCTTTCCAAGATCATATTTCAGATCTTACATGTGCTTCCCTTCAGCTTAAATAACTATACAGTATGTGCAAAGAATTGGAATACATTCCCCCACAAACTGCCTAAGCTCATATCTCAACTTTCATCAGACTGGATAATGCACTGTGGTTCCACTCTGTTGCTGTTGAGATTGCTGTTTCTACAAAAAAAAAGGGAAATGCAGTGTTCATCATATCTGTCCTGATGCCTGCTGTGTCAGAACATGGTTCCTGTGTTTCTCTATACACATGCTCAGACCGTTTATCAAACTTGTTATGATGGACTTGGTTTTGTGTTGTCAACCCAGCAAATGATCTGTGACTGAGGCTGTCTCAGAGCCCTGCACATGCACATACTGCAATAAAACCACTTTAATGCCTCATTTTAGCTATTTTTGTTTTGAAATGAAGGTCTATATACGTTTATGAGTTTGTGTGTTGAATATAGTTTTATTTTCAGAAATATGTAGCAAAAAAGAATCGTCCTCATGGTGGGGAGGAGGTTATGTGGCTCAGGTCTGTTTAGCGACACCTAGTCCATATTCTTCACATAGGTTCACAATCTATCTATAATTTTGCCATCATGATTGTCCATGCTATAATTATATTCTAGTGGTCTATTCTGTAAACACGTCTTGGGAAAGAAATACCTCATCTGATGCTCTTCCTGTGGTTTCTTCCAGTTTTTCCATGTTAAAGATTATTTTGAGGGAGTTTTTCCTTGTTTGAACTGATGGACTAAGGGCTGCCATGTGCTATACAGATTGTAAAGCCCCTTGAGGCAAATTTGTGATTTGTGATATTGGGCTTTAAAACTGACTTTACTTAACTTGACTAAGCAGTACTCTAGGAGCACAAATGAACAGTATCAGTGACTCAGCAATTACTTTGCCTTTCGGATTACTTTTGGTAGCCTGGCTACAGACTTATGAATCACTGCCCACATGTCCAATTTTTCAGTGGTACAGATATGTCTGCTGTTGTATGCATTGACAGCTGTTTGGCCAGTTGGAGAAACAATCAATAAAAGACCAGAATGAGCTTTGTTAGCAGGATTAAGAATGGGGACGTCATCTTCCTGTGCCAGAGCCAGAAAAATAGCCTTCTCCATTACAAATGGTGAAAGAAAATGATGGCCACAAGAATGGTAAAATGAAATCATTGCATCTGTTCAGGTCAGGTTCTTATGAGCTGACTGGTCAAAACAACTCATAAAATGACATATTTCTTCGATTTAATAAAAAAACATTTTGAAATACATTTGATGGTTGCTACAGCATGTTCAATACAAGGGAAGAGAATTTTTGACTTGAAAGTTATTTCTTTGCAAAAAAAATTAACAAACAAGGAAGCTGTATAAAATTGTTGAAAAGACACATCTTACAGTCTTAATGTCTTTAAATTGAACACATGAAAAACATGTACCAATACATTAAATAAATAAAATACAGTAAATTTGATTCTTATTTGCAATAATATACAAAGAAGAGGTATTTCATTAATGATCAGTGAATTTTAGTGATAAATGAGATATCACTAAAACATTTTGGAAATAATCACTGGACACACAACTATCTATCTGTGCCTCATTTCCTGTCTGCAGAGATTCTGATACATGAAGGTGCAGCATTAGAGAGCAAAAGGAATTACTAAATCTTGTCATTCCAAAATCTTTAGCAGCAATGACCCAGGAGAGACTGATTTCTCTCTCATGCATGCAAACACATTTATTTTGGACACAGGCTACATGCCCTGATGCAATCACCACGGACCTCGTGCAACGTTTGGAGTCGGCGATAAAAGACAGCGTGACTGAAGCAAGGTAGGCTAATTGCTAATTCAAATCTGCTGCAGTGCAGTGTAACTTCATAATTTTTAATTAGTCCATTTCCCACGGCGAGTATTTTTGCCACTGAAAATGTCAGTGCAGAAACTTTTAATTGATTCTGTGCACAAGTTTTCAAATGTATCACGCTTTAAAAGTATATAGGTGAGACATTTGTGAGCTCAGAACTTGAACACTATTGTTGCTTCTCCTGTGGTGTAACTCAAACCAGTCTAGCCTTGAGTGGTAGGCTACATAATAGCAGCTCCCCTCCTTTTTATTGCCATTCAATTTCGTTCTTAAATGATCTAAGAGGATTTGTATCACCCATATTGCCAATAGCATATTGATAAGACCAGTCATGTGTGCTTGGAAAGTGCAACCTGTATTCAAACAGTGCTGACAGATTTTGTAAGTGTTGCGTTTCATCATTTTGGAAATATTTTGAGAAACCTGTGACTGACTTGCCAATCTCTACTACTTGCATTTTCAACCACTGAAAAACGGATGATCGGAACATATTAACAGTCAGAATGGCTTTGCTTTTTTTTTTTTTTTGTAAGCTATTTTTCCATTCCTCTAGTGATGTTGTCACTATGTGCTCTAACAGAGAAGCTTACTAGTGTGTCTGATGTAAAAATGTGCTTTAATGTGTATGTGTCAACTCCAGGTCACACTAATTCAAGGGAACAGATGGTCGTGGTGGTTAACTGAAAGTTTGTTCTGTTACTTTATTGCTTGAAACTGCTATAATTGCAACTACTTATACTCAGCCTGTATGGTTGCTAAAAGATTTTGAAACTCAAAAGACTTCAAGGCAATGTTTAAAAGCTTTGCAATGATTAACACATGTCTAATCTAATCAAGCTTTACCATTCTCACTTGGACAAACAATTTTTCTGAGTTAGAGTTTCATTGATAAAATTTTTATATGACCCAAAGGTGTGGTTTTCCTTCTCTTGGCCATACTGTAATTGAATCTGGGTTATTGTTTGAGTACTTATTTCTTAACCTTAGTGCCAGATTATTTCTCCATTACTAAAACCAGTTCAAAGCTGTCTTTAATGGACACATTTAGGCTGCAAGCCAACAGTCATTTTCAACTCTGCTGCTCTATGAAATGACTCACAATTAGCTCCATTGAGGTAACTGTTGGCACACTAATCCCCCCATTTTTTTAATATAATTTAAGGAGAGGCTTTCAGGGTGTTTACACAAAAACATGATCAGATTCTTGAGAATAGTGGCCTCGTTGATGAGTGGGAGCTCTGTGTTTGATCCCCCTTAGACTTCACAGTGTGTCAGAGACTTGGTGGACCATGTGAGGAGACAGGTCACCTGTATCAACCAGCCAACCAACCCCCTCCACCTCCACCCTCCCCCAGGATGATGAGGGTGGTGGACAGATGAGTGTTGACTAAGTGGTGCTGACACGCCATTCCTCGCCTACCTCTGTTTGTATGTGTGGGACTCTAAAAACCTTTCATGTTTGTGCTGTAGCTAGTGTGCAACTTAACTTACAATGGATGAATTTTACATTGTGGTGTTTGTACTTTTAAAAGATAGATTTTTGGGGGGGACTCCCTTTTTAAATCTTTTTGATTTGTCTTTCTTTTTAATTAACTTTTTGCCCCACTGCTGCTAGGACTGTCAAGATTTCTATTCTAGCATGCCATGCATGCAGTTTACTATTCAAATGGTGCATGGAGATTCAGTAATTCTGACAATGGTCCATGATTTCAGTCAGATGAAGATCAAAGTTGGCTTCTAATTTATGGTTGGTGATGAGCTAGCTAATTAAGCTAATGTTAGCTCCATTAGTAGAAAAGATATGCTGTGTCTCAATTCACGCTCTTCCATACATACACTTGCTATTTTGCATAAGTGTGTTCACACTCAACTAGTATTGGAATGGAAAAATGCAGTGCACTGTGAGTACCCGGATGGTACACTCATAATGGTCAAAAAGTTAAATGTGAAACACTGTATGTTTCTCACCCTCAATGGTCACCATTTTGGCTATGTAGCGCAAGGGGAGGTATCACCCACCTTTTTTTCAAACTTGTGCAAATAGCGGCTGAGTAAACTGCAGTGGTTACAATTTTAAATCTAAAAATACGTTAATTTGTATTCATCTTTAATAAAATTAAACTGAAGTCAAATGAGCAAACAAGCCGGCAGATATTTTGGTGAGTGACAATTGCAGCCAAACATGGTTTTGCCATATTCTCAGCTACTTAAAAACAACACATTATGATTACAATGGCTATCATGCTTAGTTAGTTAGTCTTCAGCATTCTGCCAGAAAAGAATATACATCAGAAAAATCTGTCTTACTCTCTGCATGTTTAACCCAGAACCTTACCGAACATCATATGCTGCTATTCAATTAGGGATATCAAATCAAAATCAAATCAATTTTACTGTCACATACACAATCATACAACGTATAGTGAAATTTGTCACTTTGCATTTGACCCATGCTAAGTATTAGGAGCAGTGGGCAGCCACTCTACAGTGCTTGGGAACAAACTCCAAATCTTAGCCAAAGCCTTGGTCAAGGGTTGGAAAATTAACCTAAAATACATGTTTTGATGGTGGAGGAAATGCCAGGAGGACATCCAAACTCCACACAGAAAATCCCTGCCCGAACCAGGATTTGATCCTGGGACCTTCTTGCTGTGAGGCAACAGTGCTATACTTTGAAGAAAAGGTAGCCTAATGTTCCATTTGCAACTTCAATCAAAACGTATAAGAAATGTATCAAAACTACTGCAATGAAGTTGGCATTAATAAATATGCAACTTTCAAAATAAAGTTTCCAAGCCATCAAAACTACTTGGTTAAACACTGGTTAGGATTATGTCCTAATTCCTATCTGAAACTCCAGACCCCAGTATAGGAAGCGACAAGGAAAAGAGAGCAAAGAAGGAGAGAAGAAGAAGAAGGAAAGCAAAAGAAGACTGGATGAGTCTGAGGCAGAAAGGCAGGATAGTCAGCTGTCGGAGTAGCTTACTGCCCTCAGAGGCTGTCTTTGTGAGGGCGGCTGGCTGCTGGTGGGTGTTTAGGGAGTGAGACCGGGCCTGTACCTGTGACTCACTGGCCACAGGTGTCAATCAAACTTGACCTGGCTGCCAGAGGAATGTGGTAAACAAGGCTGTGTGG
The DNA here is from genome assembly GCF_021292245.1 of Micropterus dolomieu. Lineage (NCBI taxonomy): Eukaryota > Metazoa > Chordata > Actinopteri > Centrarchiformes > Centrarchidae > Micropterus > Micropterus dolomieu. The sequence goes on along the minus strand of NC_060168.1, from coordinate 29,034,623 downwards.
TCCCAGAGACCCAGAGCGAGCAGCGTCTAATGGCGGCTGCAGCAGTAACGTGACAGATGAATCAGACATTCTGCTGCTCGCTGCAGTGCAGGCAACACCTGGAGGTGAGGAAGACAGAAAATAAGCCCCTATCTGGGCCTCTGCTTTGTGTTTTTTTTAGGATTTGTAATCATACGCCAGGTCCTCCTGCCCAGGGGCGATGTGATCAGAGGTTATTGTTCAGTCATCTAACAGTTCACTTTTTCGCTTCTCAGGTTCCACTTGAGCACTTTCATTTGTTGAGTCTGAGAGATTTATTTTTAAAAGCTCACAAGCCGCTATTTTTGCAGGCGTAAAACACTCATCTAAGACAGACCTGCATCTAATACAATCTTTGATGGGATCAGCAAAATGTCAGTCCAATAATATAGCCTACTTTTTATACTTGCAAATATGTAATTTTTCAAAATGTCAATAAAAGTAGGAATACATTGCTCATATTAATGTATGCTAAATTGCATAAAGTTTTTACACACATATTACATTGTATTGTTTTAAGGCTGTGTATGATATTTCTTTAAATCCTAAATCAAAAATATTTTAGGCTGCACTGGGTAGATTTGGACTCATATTTTGCAAATCTTTGCAATGTCCCTGAGTAGCACAGCTAACTTTATATATTACAACAAACAACAAAATTGAATATCTGGCTACTGACTAAAAAAAGACTCTTGAAGATGTGCTGCTGAAGTGGACAGTGACCTGTGAAGCGACAAGGCTGTGACGCAACTGCAACATGTTGCATCTGCATCTGGCAGACATGAGAAGTTACACTCATACACGCAAACAACATAATTTAAATCCCCCAACCCGTCTTATACCTACACAGTACATTCTGGTACTACACTAATTTAAGGTACTGCAATAAATTTTATAAATGTTTTGCCCTTGCCCTGTTTGATGTGTTTTATTTATCTGTTTGTTTTTTTAATGTATACTCTGTCTTATGTTTTGTGCCTCTATCTGTACCATCTCTGTCATGTAATGCATTTTTGTTCTTGTTGCAAAAAGAAAAAAAAAATCCAGTCCTCTTGCAGTAAACAAGCAGCTCTGCGCCGCTGCTCACCCTCAGATGATCTCAGACTGGAGAAAAACTGTTGATGTTCACTGAGTGTTTGAATATTTAGCTCCTGTGCTGTACTGTCTGTTCTCACCAGTTTTTTTTTGCTGTTTCTTCCAAAACTTCCTTGTGCTGTAGCAGCTACTGCACTAGTGAACATTTGATTTAAACAAAAGGAGTCACACCATAATATACAAGTATGATTAGGAACTGTAATTGTGAAGGATTTTAAGGGATACCCAATAAGGAGTGGTGTATTTGTCAATTTGCCAAGATCCAAATACTGTAGTCTTGGCCCTTGATTCTCTCAGTCTGCTGGACTTTGCTGTTTGAAATCTTATCGGCTCAATTTTGACTTTGCACTTAGCTTTTATGTGATTTTTATTTTAATGGGTGCTTTGGCAAATGGTGTTTTTTTTATTTGTTTGTAACCCTTTTAGGTGACAAGGATTTTGTTGTCTTGGCTAAAACTATTAAAAGCTAGTTTAAAAATCAATGTATTAATTAAAGAAAATATAACTGCATATTGTTTTTTCTTTCTTACTCGGGCAAGTGTTATCGTGGAGCCCCCTGTGGTCCCCCTGTGGACTACTTTAGCGTTCTCTTGCAATGAAACTGACAGCATCCAGCTGAGTACTGATTTCTTTTGGAGAGGAATTAAAAAAGATAAATTAAGTTTACTTTAACTAATTAGATAACCATGCCCATTGAACAGTAGTATGATATCAGCAATGTCAACCTCTGTAAAATACAATGATCTGATCCATCCTTGGATGTTGTGCAGGGAGCAGCTGAGCAGAAACAGACACAGCTATGGCTCAGAAGGAATGGAATAAAAAAAGTATTGCAAGAGAAGGCAAAATCTATTGTGTGAGAACGCAAACGTAAATTTCCAAGGTCTATCCAACAGTAGATACAAAGCATGTTTTGGATGATCAAGATAAAGATATAATTTTTCACATTAGACATTTTTATACATGCTAGCACAGTGGCTCTAAAAGTCAATAGCAAAAATAATAAGTAAAAATAATGTACCCTTTAACTTGCACCCCTATGCTACATATTTTGGTCTTAGACATTAGTTGTGAGGTCTGCAGAGATAAAAGTCACCAGTTTTTCACAAAAAAGCAAAGTTAAAAACTAATGATATCCATATGAGCCCTTCTCTGTATTTTAGCATACTTGCCAACATTGAGACTTCAAAAATAGTTGTTTCCTGCATTCTGGTGATTTTTAAATAATGAAAATAACATAATAACAGCATTTTTATGTTAAATACTTTCACATCACATGATGCATCACGTGTTTCCCAGGAAATGTGGTGTAGCCGCATTGTTGTGTGGGTGTAAAACAGCGGGCTTTTAGACGCTGTACCAAAATCAGCTTGTGAAACCAAAAGTCAATGTTTATTTATTTTTACCTAAAAGTTAACTTATTTCACAAATGTAAGATAACTTAACTAAGTGACATAACTAATGTACATATTAAACAAACACAGGACTTTCACCCAGGTGACCACTGTTTGTGTCCCCTTTCTTGAACAAGTTCTTCAAATACTTCCTATTCACTGTTTAAAGTTAGAATTTCTTTCAACATACAAAACAAAAAACTTGCATGAATCTCTTTCTTTCTGCTTGTCTCTGTGGCTCAACTTGCAACAATACTGGGGGTTAATCTTCCTGACAAGGCACTGAGATACTTTCATGGTATGTGTAGCTATAGACCTGAAATCAAGCACAACAAAGCTTTAATTCAGCACTCAGCACTATCTAATCTCTGTGAAGCAGTTCAAACTGTTCAGTCTGCCAGAGCTAGATAAACACTCAGCAGTCTTAGTGTTTCCTACAACAGTTAAGAAACGATGCTAAGTGCTCCATATGGAGGGAGGGATCAATGCTTAAGTACAGCACAGCAGCTGCCCTGACAGCCTGTCTTCTCCCCTCGATGTCTAATGCAGTAGTGAGGAAAATTAAAACATCAACTGCTAGGAGGTCTGGCACATGTCAACTTGACAACCGTTTCTGTCATTTCGAAAAATTTGACAAATGGCACTTTTTTGCGGTCATATTTCTCTGCACTTTATCCCAGCATTTTGTTACAGCTGCCACCGAGGCTGATGTCTGCACCACAGCTGTATCAAAAAAGAATGCCGAGGAGCCAAGATAGTTTTCAAATGACTTGTTTTCAATAAAGCATTCAGAGCATCCTCAACAGTGTTGTGAATGTTTCAAAGAGTTTGATATATAAAGAAATAATTACAGACTCCATTCATTTTAGAACAAGACTAAAAGTGTGACTGATTATTCTGCTGCCTTTTGGGCCTTAAAAAGATAAAGTTTGTTCTGTTGAAGGTGATGGAGAAAAGGCAACTGGGTAATAAAAGTCAGTAAAGGAGTAAAGGAAAGGTCAAGGGTCACACTAAAAAACAAGGAAAAAAAGGATTCATCCTCTAAGGACCAGGAATTTCTGCAGTACTGTTTTACAGTCTGATTATTAGTTTGATTTCTTGTGTATAAAATTGACTTTTTTTGGTATGCTAATGAAATGGTTCCAGGGATGGCAATGATGGTCTACAGTCTATTAGACACTATTACATGGATTTACATGGCATTTTCATGGTCCCCATATGATAAAGTATAATTTTGGTAATCCCTTCACTTTGTCCAATATTTTGGATTATGACCAAATACTTGCAATTACATTCTCATCAGCTTCAGCTGTATGTTGTGTTTAGTGCGACTTAGTAAATGTTAGCATGCTAATGCTAAACTAAGGTGTAAATCTGATAAACATTTTTATCTGATAAATTAGCACATAATGTGACATTGTCATTGTAACTTATTGATCATGCTAACATTAGTACAGCCTCAAGGACTTTGAATATCTGTACTAAATCTAAAAGCAATTTGGACAGTAGATGTCAAGATATTTGGCTCCAGACCAAAGTATTGCGGTGAAGTATGGTCAGACTGAGCAACCTTGACATCTTTATGTTCCACTCGGTCAGTAATTCAAAAACACAGTGGATTTTATCCTATGTGCTGAAGTGGTGTTTGTCTGTACTGTACTCTACTGATTTTGCATTTTTTAATTTTGCAATATTGCTTACCTTGTCTCTCGGTAATGCTTGTTTTACCTCAGTGGGCAGTTAATCTGTGGGAAAAGGGAACAGAAACTAGAGGAGAAGAAAACAAAACCCCTTTATTCTGATAAACTTTGCTGGTGTATTCCACTATGCTTCCTTAAAAACTTTTGGCCGAAAATGACATGAAATCTGACCTGAGAATTTGGACTTAACATTTGTAAGGACGTTTTTAGACCAATCACAGTTAAGTTTAAATCAAACATTTGATGACGTGGGAAAAAGGAGCATCCTGTTGTCTGCACAATAAATAAATGCTGCATTAACATAAATTAATTTTTGCTGTGTCTGTTATGCATCTTAATGTGAATGCAGTCCTACTGATATTGACTTCTTTTTTGCCTTCTCAGATCCAAGGTAAGTGCATATTTAATGGCTACCTCCCACTTAGATTATTGAGTATTACACTCAGTGTAATACTCAATCAGTCAGTAAATGTTCTGCAGATTCAGCTAACTTTAATTCACAGTTTTAGTTAAAGTGCTTAGTATAGATTAAATGATTTCATTAAAACGTAAATGCTGGATTACCTCAAGTAAGCTTAATTTTGTGCATGCTCCAAAGGCAAACCACAAAAGAGATTACAGATTCCGGCATAATACTTGCAAATAAATACATATTTGTAATTATAATAACTCAATCAAGGACAAGTAAGTATTCACAAAAATAATTGATTAGAGCGTACTTATAATACTAATTTAAAAATTAAAAACTTCAGAAGTCTCAAGGACAACTTAATAGTGTATTTGTGGCTTTACAAACATCAACATATATCTCTTCTAAACAGGAAAAGCAGTGAGACCATTATCAGAATGGATTCAATGGAAATTGATGACAACATATATTTAAGTGATAACCTCACAATGGAAGGTCTCATTAGCCAAGGTATAGTATCAACATGAAAATATATGGACAGACAAATAATTAAGGTATTTTAGGTACAACTGTGTGTAACCCGTGTGCTTTTGGAAACTAACCTGTTGATCAACTTGAATTTTAAAGAACTAATCTTAAACTTCTTCAGATAAATGCCATTTTCTGCTCTGAATATGTAAAAATTATTTTATATTTGTTTTTAGTTTTTTTTTTGGTATTTTCTAACAAGCTAAAGGGTACTCCTATTTCACAAGACGAATCTGGCAGCCTGTCTCTTAGAAATTATGTTTATACTGTAAATTACTAAATAGCTTTCCTATTATGTTGTGCTGGCAAATGTAATAGCTTCCTGGATTATGTTCACAGGCAACGTTTTTCTGAGTGAACAAAGCAAAGTTATGTACTGCACAGAACAGTGCAGGACTTTCTCTCCGTAATCTGGATTTCCACATCCAGACTCTTATCTGTACTTTATTTTTGTCAAAAAAACCCCACTTTGGTTTAGGGAAATATCTGTAATTTTAGTTAAATATTCATATCCACGTTGTCTGAACTAAACCACAGCATGATGACCATGATCTTTCCCTAACCTTAACCAAATGTGTGCATGAACACCATGAATGTAAATGTAAATGCTCCGTATTTGTATAGTGCCTTTCTAGTCTTTTCAACCACTCAAAGCGCTTTTACACTACATCTGCATTCACCATTCACGTACATTCATACACTGGGCCTAAGTGCTCAAACAGAGACTAATATCCACCCACATTCATATACTTTGTGTGAATGTTAATAATTAATAATTCGGGGTTCAATATCTTGCCCAAGGACACTGCGATGTGCAGCCTGGGGGAGCCGGGATTGAACCGCGATTAACGGAAGGTCGGCAGTGTATAATGCTGTAGTCACTATGAGCTGATATTAGGAGATCGGATATTTGAAATAAAATTAAATATGTTGTCAGAGAACATTTTACATTTTACTTTCAATATGAACATTTGTGCCACTTGCCAGACATGTTAAATAACATTTTCTCATTATGTTGATAGAAACTATAATCTAGGTGACATTGTTTCCTTCAAAACGTATTCACTGTTGCAAATTTGTTTATTGCGCTTTCTAGGAGACAGAAGAAAAGGAGACACAGAGATGTCTTTGTTCTCATCACTTAATGGACCAACTGTCCAACACTTGATTTTAATGCTTTAATGTTAATGTTAACATTTTTGTTAATAAAAAAAGTTATTAATAAGTAGAAGACCATTTGACTGTAAAGTGATAATGTTTTAAACATAATTACAAACAAAACATAAACATTAAAGTCTTCCTGAAATTACATAGCACATTTGTTGCCTGCTATGGCTACATATCTGCTGTGTAAATCACTTGTCCTGTGTTGTCCTTTCAGAAAAACCTAACATAAAACTTTTGGTAGTTTTACATTCTTTCTAATATATACCATTCTGGTGTCCCTTTGCATCGATGGAGACCTTATTTCGACATGCAGTAAAAGACAAATATATAACTGATTACATCGAGCTGCTGCATGAATTGTCCCTACCCAGCTGATGTGAGGCTTTTGCGGTGATAGTAATGAATTGGACCCTCTGTTGTGCTGTGAGCCGCAGACAGTGGGTAATGTGGGTAAGTGTGACAGAGTGGTAATGTAGCTGGTAGAGTTTTGTAATATAAACATCTTAAAACTGTGGTGCAAGCTTGCTATATTTGGGACTGTGAGCTGGGACGTTATCGGTGGTGCTAAAGTTAACATTTGTGTGGATTTGTGGTGAGATTATGCTGATCAGATATGTTTTCAGAAAGTTTTGGTTTCCACCCCGTCTGATCCTAAAATACAGTCCCAAATAGTTCTGTGTCTGTCAGACGGTCTGAAGGTGATACTAAGCAGAGTAAAGGGCAGGTAGACTTTTAAAAAGTATAATGAATTCTCATTAAATTATGACGTTAATCTCTTAATATTACAAGTTTTTTTTTGACATGCCAGAAAACATTTACTTATGTGGAAGAGATTTTGAAAATGCAGAAAGTTTTGAACATGAAAGAGATAACCTGCTGAATCAGAGGAACTATTAAAGTCCAGGAGTTTATAACGGAATAAAAATGAATAAATTTGTCATTGAGGCATTGAGGCTTTGAGGCCACATGCACATTTAAAGAGGTGACTTTCCCTAACAAAGACACAAAAGAGGAGGGAAGACTAAATCATTCCTGCTTATGTGTTGACTCAGCAGGGCTGATATTAAATGAGAAATGTTTATCTACAGGAGAAAATATATCTGAAAGCAATACAGAATGCCTTACTGCATCATAGTCCATTGTACTTTTATATTTTGAATTGTCACCTGCCACCTTTATTTCCCTTTACATAAATAAAAACATTTTCACCATAAATTGATGCAGAAAAGGAATTCAGGAAATTAAGTGTTTACTGCTCAAAATGTTCATATATAATTAACCATCGAAGATTTCTTTAAAATTGTGTTAAAATCTTGTCTCCTCTCGTTCTTGTGAACCCAATATTGTGTATTGTCTCATCTTGTGAGCTAAGTGTATCGTCACACCCTTAGCTGCTCAGCTACAGCACATTAAACAACATGTAAAGGTACTTGCAAATGTCACTTCAGTCCGATTAGATGCTGGCGTCGTCCTTACTCTTCAATACCACTAATAACATGCTGTCTGCCTATGACACGCTCATTTGTTTACTCTGTGTCTCGGTCCCTTCAGTGTAACACTGGCACTCTAACTGTCAGTCTAACACAGACAGCAGCATTTCTGATATTTCCCCAAAGACCTTGTCTCTTCCTTTTAATAATATGAAACTATAAACAATACATTTGAAAAAAATGTTACATTATTTTGAATACAAACAGGATGAATAAATGTGATTTCAGATAGATGCATCCTATCAAAAATGATGTTTTTGATGGGAAACATTGATGGGAAAATCTTATTACTGTAATCGCATCACTGTCTCTGCTGTTTTCCTACTTTTGATTTAGTAGGTTTTCAGAGAAGAAAGCAGCCCTCTAGATGTATGACTGTGTGTCTCGGATTTCTGTGTGCTGTCCTGTTGGCTGGTAACATAGGACAGATTATCTACTGTAAGTAATTTGTTTGTTGTCCTTAAAAAATATGAATAATGTATTCAACAACTGCCACCTGACTTAATGTTTAAGAAACCAGGTGATGTAGACACTCATAAAAAATACAAATGAGACAAAAACAACAGGGCATTTTTAAAATGTCTTTCCATTTGACAGATGAGATAATCAGCCGTCCCGCGTCAGCAGACCCAACGCAGGCCAATTACAGCACTCCGACTCAAGATCGACTGCAGAGCGGATGTGATGCCTTAGCTGCAGAGAGAAAACAGTTAGAGGCCAGACTGAGTAACCTGACTAAAGAAAAAGACCAATTTCAACAAAGTTACAGTTCTTCAACTACTGAAAGAGATGAGTTCAATGCCAGTTTCAACAATCTGAAAAATGAATGGGACCAGTTACAATCAAGTTATAACAGGAATTACTCTTCACTGAAGAGGGACATGGACCAGTTGCAAATAAACTACAATATACTGAATATAAGTAAAACGCAACTTCTCCTCAGCTACAGTTCATTGTGGAAAGACAAAGAACAATTGCAAACCATTTATAAAACTCAGCGGCAGGAAAAAGAGCAGTTGCAGACCAATTACAGCAGTTTGGTTGCAGATAGAGATCAGTTAGCGAAGAAGATCGACAAAGTAAGAAGTAAGATGTTTCTCTGAAAGGTTTAATTAATTCACTATACAGTTATAATCAGTATTTTGGTATTCTTAACCTTTTTGTGATATTTTGTCCCTCTCTATGTTTTCAATTTGCAGGAAAACCCTGTCAGAGAAGCTGGAGGAAGTTTGACATCAGCTGTTACTTTTTTTCAAATGTGAAGAAAAACTGGACATTAGCCAGAAAAGACTGCATTTCCAAGGGGGCAGATCTGGTCACCATAGAGAGCAAGGATGAACAGGTGAGAAAGAAAGACAGATGGAAAAGACAGAATACACTGGCAAAGGTCAACCAGGTGTTGTCTTGAGACAATAAAGCAGCCTTTTAAAGCAGAAGCAAAATTATGTTTTGATCTCATTGTTCAAATTGGAGCAACTGAACGGGTTTCCGAGCGATGTCACTGTGAGATGTGGACACATACAAGAGGGCAGAAAACAAACCAGAATGACTGAGTGAGCGCTTATGGAGAGATCAACATGAGGAGTTGTATTATGGCATAAACTAGACAAATTGCAAAAGTCAGAGCCCCTTTTATGAATGAAGTATTGCCTGTGCCTGTGTTTATATCGTCTCATCCTGCTTCATGACTTACTGCCTTGCTTACTGTGAATTGCTAGATAATGTTATACTGCCAAAGATACATACTTCTGTTGGTTAGTTGGTTTGCAGGTCAGCATGCCAATGAGGAACAAATGGAAATTGATTCATAGATGTCTGTCTGTGTGTCTGTTTATGAAAAACTCAGATTTTATTACCAGGAGGTCTGAAGCACATAACATGACATTAGATTGTCGCATGTTTGTGTTTTAATTATTCATGTCTTCTCTCTGTGCTACACTAAGGAATTTCTTAGCGGGTCTCTGGAAGCAGGACAAAATGCCTGGATTGGTCTGACGGACAGTGTTAAAGAGGGGACTTGGATGTGGGTGGATGGGACCCCAGTCACCACAGCGTAAGTTTTAACTGTCAGAGTGATTGACCTAAAAAATCTCATATTCTCACATTTGACAGCTGTGCACTGAATTAATCATCTTTTACTGACTATATTATGGAACTCTGCAGCTTTGTAATATTACATTTCAAAGGTTTATTGTATTTTATAGCACAACTCACAGCACAGTTCAATACAGGACTAATGTTACCTACAGTTAGTAAGCAATTCTACAAGGATCAGTGGGGATTTTAATGTTGTATTTTGTTGATGACAGAATTCCTAATAATAATGTTAGGTAAAGTGAACTCAAATTTCTGCCAAACTCTGTTTTGTTTGTATATCCTTCACAAAACTATGAACTACTAGAAAATGTGGAAGAAGGTTTTGAATGAATTTTTGTCCACAAAGTAGGTTACAGCACATTCAGCTTAAAGATCTGGCCCGCTGAATCAGGAGTTGATGTACCGATAAACTGAGCCCTTAAGACAACTGCATCTGCAGAGGCATTGATTTCAGCAGAATTCATTATCTTTTGTGAATGTGTTTCAAAACAAACAAGGGTGGTGATGGGGGTGGTTTGACAATTACATGAGGACTCTACATAGTATTATTTTTATGCAAATGAGACTCAAACGAAAAGTAAAATTTCGTTGCAATCAATTCAGTCACAGTTTGGATCAGAAACAACAGGTCAGAGCAGATGAGAAACAGAACACTGGGCTGCTGAGGGAGGAGTAAATTGTTTCTGTCTCTGTTATCACTTACATCAGGTACTGGCAGCCTGGGCAGCCCAACAGCTTCAATGGGAACCAGGACTGTGGAGAACTGGTGCCCAAAACGAAAGTGGGAGAATGGAACGATGATGGCTGTTTTGCTGAACAGCACTGGATCTGCGAGAACTAAGATCAAAACGATTTACACTATTAATGATGGTGTGTGGCTTTGGACTGTGGTTCTAATATATATCTTCAATTATTAAGTCTGGTGATATTACATATTTGTTTACTGCCAACAAACCCCATGATAAGACCAAAACTGACAATTGACTCAACTAACAATCTTATTCCTCTGTGCCATAGAGCTCCATTGTTATCCAAAAATGATTTAAAACACATAAATGAGTCACCCCATTGCACTAGGTGACATTCCTCACTATCATAAACACACATGATCAAGTTTATATTAAGTCCTGCTGCCGGAAATACAGTGGTTCTCAAACACGCAAGGGTGGTTCTCAAACTTTTTCATGTCAAAGAACCACTGCACTAGAGCACCAAGTGTGTATTAATCAGCAGCTGAAAATTTTCCCCAACAAATACACTATTTACTCCATTTTAAATAAAGTTTGCCAAAAGTAAAAGGCTCAGCTGTTTTAGGAAATTACTAAGCCACCCGTTTTTAAAAATGTTCATCTTCAGTGGGAACCACGGACATAAGAGAGCCACAAAAGAAGTCATTAAGTATTGACAGATGGCAAAAACACATTGTTGGTTTTGGTCTTTTCATTGGATTTGTAGAAAATAACAAAAATATAGTCCATTGCAAGACTTATTGTTTGACACTGTTAAAGGGTCAGTTCTCCCAAATTACAATTAAACATATTTCTCATATTTCCATACCTTTATCACGCCACATAGATAGTTTAAAAGTTTTGAGATATCTGTCTCTGCCACCACCCCAATACAATGAAGATGAACTGAATTTGTGCCATTAAAATCTCAGAAAAATGGCAACAACAACAACACCTTATATCAGAAAAAAATGGGCTTTGGACCCATTCTTTACTTGTACATTTCCATCAGCATAATCACATTTTTTTGTTTGCAGAGCCAAATGTTAATATAGTTTATTTTTAGCTTTCATGAATTTAAGCGTAAGTAAACTTTGATAATAATTTACTGTTTAGCTGATGATTAGTATTTCATGTAATGTTAACTGCTTGGTCGTACAAAAACAGAAATTTGCTATCAATGTCAAGTACTCTACTATAGTATTCGGTGGCCTTTGGCATAGCTTTTAATATGTTTGCAAATTGCCATTTGTGTGATTAATAAATATGGATGAAAATGAATATTTATTACAAATAATGTATGTTACAAAGCACCCACCCCCAACATTTGCATTTTGTATTAATAAATTAATGTATCACTTTGTATTGATTACATGATACTGGTGAAATGTGCTCCCCGGTATAAATGTCCACCTCTGTATTTTGCCAAATAAATTTAATGTTTGTGTTTCGTCTTCCCTGGGTACTGCATGTTTACAGTATATTCAGTAGTAATAAGTAGATTCTGTGTTTTGCATCATGGGGATATAGGATATTTTTTTTATTTTTTTAGCTTCTTACTGGCAGATAAAAGTAAGGCAGATGGCGAGCAGCTAAGGCAGCCTCAGGGCAGGACAGCGTTCCACCTAAAAAAATATAAATACACCTGCGAATGTAACAAGAGTTGGACTAAACAGTATGCACCAATCTACAAAACATAATCAAGAAGTAACTTTAGACTTTTTTCAATTAATGTTGAAATTTTTGTAAATCCATTACCAAAATGTATGTCAGCAAAGCATGGAAAACTTTTACTCTTTCATGTGCACGTTTTTTTTTCTCTTTTGTCCCTTTTTAGTGATTTTAAAGGTATACTGTGTGAGTAATACTGTGAGTAACTGAAATATACTCACCCAGTACGAGGGTATTTTTTTTAATTCTGGGTAAAATAACGATAATAATGCTAAAAATGAGCAAAATACATTTTCTTTTGAAATAAAGCATAAAATAAAAATGGGGGTAGGGGTTGGACAGTCTATTCCAACAACCGTACAAAACTTAACTTCCAAATTTACTAAAGAGTTAAATCAGAGCCTCTCTTCAAAGAGCAACAGGAACAGGAACTGAACACAGGATAGCACTGCAGAGCTGTTGCATTGGATTGCATCATCTCATACAGGTGTTGCTTCTACTCTGTCTACCTCCGCTTGTTACCGTGGTGCACCCTGAGCTGATGACAACTGACACATGCCAAGTGCTGACCATGCTCTCTACAGCCACACAGGACTACATTTTACATAACACAGAAGAAGACACGGCACATTTTAGAAACACTAACATGTGAGCAGTATACAGAGCAGATGTATTTAGTGGGCAGAGACACCACGCTCTGGCATGTGGCTCATTCTGGGTGTGGTGGCGGTTGCATTGAGTGCGGCTGCTATTGAAGGGTGCATCTTAACCATTAATTGGACTAAGCTTTTTGATTCCCCCTAGAGAAGAGTCCGATCCAAACCGTCTGTGGTTGGGTGGTGAGATGGAGCTCCCCCCGGGATGTAGGCGGGTGGTGAGGTTATGCTTTGGGCAGCCTGACTAAAAATAAAAGATCAAGGAGCCCCAACCAGACATGTTGGTCTGGTTAGACTCACAAAGCAGAAACAGAAAGAAATGCTTTTAGAAATAGTTAAAAGGGTGTTGCATGTGAGCTAATGTACTTAAATAAAATAGGTTACTTTTTAAAGTGTAGTACATAGCAACTGAATGGCCAAATTAAACATTTTAAAGTTGAAATGAAATAAGAACTATCCTTGCTTGTAGAAGGAAATATAAACTATAATGATACTGCAGTTATTGTATGTCTATTTTTTTATAAAGTAATAAAACCAGTTTTGGACATATTTGTCAAGACACAGGGTGGCGTGCAGGGCAAGGTTGACTGATGGAGAGCTGGCCATGCTTGGAGGGGTGCTATCAACTTCTGTGGTGCGCTACCAATTTTAGAAGTCTGTCTCTCTACAACATTCAACATTTGGGAGGAAATTTTTGCTGTTAAGCTTTCCACATGGAAAGTGGAAGCTAGCAAGCTAAGCTAACCAGCTTCCAATTTGTGTGTAGAAGCTTGTTAGCCTTGCCTGCTACTGTTAGCACTGATTCCCGCTAACTTTACTTTTATTTAAATTTTCAGCACATGCTGAGTCAAAGGGGATCAAGCTAAAATTTTTATGTTAAGTTTGGATCTGTGATTGAAAGTAGTATTTAATGTATTTTGAACTTGTGTTTGTATTGAGTAGTATCAGTGTTTGTATCTCCCCACCAAGAGACTGCACTTTTCTTGTGTTTGGGTGTGCGATCTTATGGGTGGAACAGTATCTGTTTTAATGTGTTCTTGGGTTTGAATAGCACAGGGATGTGGTGTTTGGCTCCTGAGTGTCACGGTTTGGTGAATGCAAAGCAGGAGAGAGCCCAAATGCAAGACACTGGAGAGCAGACATACAGTTCAGGGGATTTTCATCCAAAACACCAGGCATGAACAAAACTCAGCATTCCACTGGGTACCTCACAGTGGGCCTGAAAACCTATTCCTCCTGGCTGTAAAAAGTGACTGTGCTGGAAATGTAACACCAATACTTTCCTTGGTAGCTCCAAGTCTGTATAGAATTTCACAATGTTAACTACAAGTTTAAAGTCATGTGACTTATGTCACTTACGTAACATACTTAATGGTTTGGTGCGCCTGTTGCTGGACTGGTACTTTCCAACAGTCATAGGCATTGAAAATCTACCAATTTTGTCGTTTAGTTATGAGGACGTGATGCCCATTTAACATTTTAAAGCAGTATTTGAACTCTTTATAAGTGATTATAACACATGATCAGAATCAGAAATACTTTCTTTATCCCCAAGAGGAAATTCTTAAGGGAAGGGGACTTTTGTTCTCTGCATTTAACCCATCCTAATTAGAAGCAGTCGGCTGCCATCGGCACCTGGGAAGGAGTTAGGGGTTCAGGGCCTTGCTCAGGGACACCTTCGGCAATGGCTCAAGCTGGACTTGATCCGGCGACCGACCAGATCCCAAGCCAAGTCTCAACAGGCTGAGCTTTTGGCGCTATTGATGATGCAGTTGTAAGCTTAGATTGTTGTTACTTACATTTTGTAAGTGTTTGTTAAAAGATATTGTCAACATTTGTAGCTCCATTCATGAAACATTGATAATTATATAACAAATTATATTATTATGTATATAATTATATATATAACAATGTATAACATAGCTATATATAATTACACACAATCAAATTGTGCAGTGTCTTATTAACTGTTTATTCACCACTGATGGTTGCTTCATTAGAAGAGTTAAAGCTGTTGATAAATCAATATAACAAATCAATAAATGCTCACAAATATATTATCTGATTATTATCTGCTTACAACTACATTATATTGTGCGATAAATCATTTATTAACTGGTTTAACACTGCTTATAAATGTGTTTATAAGCAATGTTTAAATGAGGTGTTTCAATAGAATTATTCCTTCTCTGCAAGCATTTAAAGCTCCTAGATTATTTATGTGACTGTAACATCTTTAAATGGCAACGGTTTTCATTTGTACTGTAGAAAATTGAGACAAAGCCAGTGAAAATTGGTGCTGTCTGTGTGTGTGCGCCAGGCTTGAGCCACACTACTAATATAGCTAAAAAGATGACAGGAGAAATAGTAACATGACAGATGAATTAAATGAACAAAGAACACATAATACATGTTTAGACTATTGTTAGATTTACTTTCATGATACTACCTCATAATAATATATGAATATAATTAACATATGCTATGTTTACTCTTATTTATAAGGAGTAGATATCAGTCACCTGCTATCTTGATCTGTCAGGCTCCAACATTTCTCTTGACAGCATGAAGAAGCTTAGGCTATATCTGAGCTCAGCCTCTGAGAAAGCAGATAAAAATTCAGCTGACAGAAAACATGAGTCTATTTTTAGTGGGTAGACTGAATTTCCTAATCACCTCCAGGACTCCTGAATGAATAATGAATAGTATCTTGTCAGTAACTTCACAAAACTAAAACAGGCTGAGCATCCAAAACATGTCAGTGGTGGAAGATGGCTCCAAATCAGAGCACACTGAGAGCTGACTATGTTTTGTTTTTTTGCAGCAGTTTGTGACCCCAGTGACCATTATCATGCATTCTTATACATCTCCCATATAAACTAAAGGGAGGCTGTGAATGAGGAGGGTGAAGCTGCTGTGTCGGATAGAGATAAGGGGAAACGACTGTGGCCAAGAGACGCCATCTTTCAGCCTGTCACACTCTACACTGCCCATATTAATTAGCCTGTATAACTCATGAACTGATCTGAAACAGCCACTTCAGGAAAAGAAAAGGAGAAGACTTATCAACATCTCAGGAGTCTGATATCTCTACACAATAGCAACACAGTGATTTGTGTCTTCCTTGATATGATACAGGGATGTTCATATGGACAATCAGATCATAATAATCCCACTATATATATTTTTTAGGTTTTATTTAAAGTTGTTTTTCATTGTATTATATAGAAATGACATGCTTTTCAAATAATATCCCATAGCTGCTGCAGATCTCATTTCCTGAAATTCTAATTTGGATTCACTCTTTAATTTATTACTTTCAGACAACAGAATGATGCTACTAGAACCTTTAATTTAGTCCACCTTAAGTTGAAATAGGGGATAGTCAGATAATAAAATAAGATATATTAACTGTATGATAAATCAATACTAGTACAACCTCCATCAGGTGTCACAGTTGTATTTTTCGTGACTGTACCTCAAAGAGATAGGAACTAAAACGGCTTGTTTCAGACAGAGGATATATAAGGATTTTTTGTGAATCATGCAAACTCTAGTGGAGTCCCAGAATAAAAATATAGAGCTGGAAATAAACATAATAGGTTGTATTTAATGACTTGAGTTTTTCAGTGAAGCTTATTAATCATCACTAGAATTATAAGTAAAATAAATGTAAATATGGGTTGTAATTTTGTGCTGCACAAACGACCTATATGGTCGTTTTTCTGGTGAGGATAGTCTCGAATTGTTCCTTATCAATACTGGTGTTTATTGTTATGTTAAGGGTGGAATAATTGGAAAATGGCACTCATTAAGCTTTAGGGATGTGGCTGGCAAAATATCAGCCAGCAAGACTCTGAGTGGCATGGGGGACAAAATAACTTTATTAGAGAAATTAAAATTTAACTATGCACAGTTATCTGTTGCTGCAAAAGGTCTGGGACTTTGCTTAACTCAGAAAAAAACAACATTTTTATTAAGGCAGTTGAAAGTTACATGTATGGATTTTGAATTGTCTCATGCTAATCCATCTAGCCTACGCTTTACGAAAAGGTCTTAACTGTATCTCAAATTGATGTTTGAGCTTTGACTTGCTGATATTGCAGAGATCACATTTCAAATCATACCAAGGCTTTTTTTTATATATCACATTAGCTCATAACTTAAAAGGCAAAGCGCTCCAATGCCGTCTTCCCCCACAAGGCACTGCCTTTAGTTATAACCTTGAGATGACAGCGTATGTGTCCCTGAGGAGATACTGGAGGAGGGGTCGTTATCATTTTTGGCAGTCCTCCCATGTAAACCCAAAAGCCCTCCTCCATATTCATCAGGGGTGATTATGTGCTGACCTCCGTCTGCTGTTAATCCTGAGCTGATGTATGCCCACCAGGCAGGTGTCATGGAGGAGGGTGAGCAAACCTGACACTGTGGCCGATTAGGTGTCTCTGAGGTGAAAGAGAGAGAGAGAGAGAGAGAGAGAGAGAGAGAGAGAGAGAGAGAGAGAGAGAGAGCAAGGTTAGATACTAAAAAGATTGCATTTATATCTAACATTACTTTCTGATTATGATGATTAATTTTATTATTGTGCCATTAATGCAAATATGGGTTTAAAAGACACCACAATTTAAAATGAACCTAATCCAGAATGCAGCACATACATTTAAAAAAGATGCTGTAAAAATCAGTAAGCAAATAGTTTTAGAAAGTTTATTTAAAAATAAATATAACAGAAGGACAGAGAAAATTGCCTTTATTAAATACATTTATTTATTTGTAATTTTTGTGATTAAATGTTGATTTATCCACCGTGTGTTTCTGACTTCCACTGTTATTGTTAGCATTAGTGGGCACCCAAAGCTCCGTGATACTACTTCATAGTTATACAAAAAGCGAGGAAGTTGAACTAGCTGTTAAGTTCAGAAAATATGTAACTTGATTCCAGCTATTAGCATAGCCTTGGCCTGATCAATCTGAACTCCATTCAGAAAACAAACATAATATAGGTTATTGTCTTGCTGTCTTGCTAACAGACCTGACAAAGCATGAATTCAAATGTTTAACAAATCGGCATGATGTTGTAGTTATTATATGGCATAATTTTGATCTGTTTGAACGCCCTGTTGTATCTGACCGTTTTCATCCAATGACGTTTTCAGAAAAAGTGACAACGCACAGTTATCGTAGTTAAAGATGCTCCCAGATGCGTCTGTATGAGACGCTCTGGGGTGTCTCTTACAGACCGGAAGTGCTAGCTAGCTAGCTAGCTATGTTCGTGTTAAAGGTGTTGACAGCATCCCGAAACCCCCTACCCTTACCGTAACCATCAGAAATATTAGTGCCTAAACCTAAGTCAATGACTTTATGCATGTCGACCGGCTAACCCTACAGCTCTATACATTGGCCGTGCTAGCAGGTAGGATTAGCCTCCTTTGTGTTGCTGTGTCGTAGCAAACGGTGGCCTTTCATACGGACGCTGAAGGGTACCTTTAGCGTAAAATAATTACGCTTGGTCATGCTGTCTGAGATGAGAACGTGTTGGTTGATTCTAAAGATCCAATTTGGGAGCTGTAGAGCCAAATGGAATCCATACTGGAGAGGTACACCAGCAGGGAAGGTCCACTCTAGATCAAATTAACGCCACCACAATTTATGTGCAATCCTGCTGCATTATTAAAGCCTCAGTGCAGCTTTTTCATGACAAGATCAATTAGGGGTATGTTTTCTCTACTAGGGTGAAATTAGTGGTGTAACCATGTAAAGTACAATTTAAAAGTATTATCCCTACATTCATTGTAAATCTTCACCATACTGTCCCTCAAAATACAAATACAGGTCGGTTTACCACCAGTGATAGAAAAAAACACTAAAATAAACGTCTCTCAAAAGCCCTATAATACATTTGAAGCAGATGTGATTCTGTCAAGCCGTGTCTCTCAGTTGCTATAAAGCTAAATATCTACACAGCAATATGTATACTTTATGTTTTTTGGTTGGGTTTTATAAGATTAAATACAGGTGCTTTAACTGTGGATGTATTTAGATAATTTATTCTACGTTGTCTATTGATGTGCATGAGCTATTTTCTTGTAGAAACAAAATTTCCCCTGGGACAGGAATTGACATTGCAGAGCCTTGGAATGACCACAAGAGGTAAGAACGTGTGTATTTTGAAGTTACATTTTATTAAGTCAAGGGCATGAGGCAGGATTACACTGAAAACAAAGCTTATAATTGATAAGAGACAGACAACACAAAAACACATACCCCTCCGTAACAATGTGTCTTCACAAGATACTGTACATATCAATCCCTTATTTTCAATTTTATATAGATAGATATAGATTGTGTGAAAAAAATAACCATGTATTGTTAGTGATTTAAGCAACATTCAATTCTTGTAACTTTTAGCTTATCAACTGGAATTGTTTTAAATTTTGACAATGTATACATAGAAAGATCTAGTGAGTGACAGTATGTCCTTCAAAATTAAACATAATGTGCAACCTCTCCTATACTATACTTATATACTATATTCTCTGCTTTAGATACGGTATGTTAACAAGCACAATACATACATGTGGACATGTTCATGTGAGACCTGTAATTTCCCACCAACAACCACTGCCTGGAAATCTGATTTCTATTCTTTCCCATTTCAAGTGCTTGGACTAAAAAATGTTCTTACAGATAAGAAGGGTTATTTTCTGTTTTTTTTTTTTAATTTTAAAATTGTGCAGTTCATTTAAAATTCACCTCCCCTTTGACGCCTATAAATGATAATCTATTGTAATTAACGCTCAGGTGAGTTTCCCTGTTCCCAAATGTGTAAATTAAAATCAGCCTCTACCCCATTATTTCCAGCCTTTGACACCAACATCAGGATTAAATTGCCAGTTTGAAGACATTAAACAACTCAATTAAAACTGCCAGACTCCATCAGCAACCGGAGAACAGAATTCAAGCTGCTGATCTGCAGCAGGCAGATCCTGTCTGGGATTACGCGCTGTGGAATATGTGTATTCTCCGCTACATGTCTGATGCTTAAGTACCTGTCAAGTTCAATCAGTGAGTGAGGAATGAATTACAGGAGCAGAGCAGGTCTATCCTCTGGAGCACAGAGCTTTTAATTTGCTGAAAGTAATAGCTGGCTTTCAAGGGCCTTAGGAGAAGAATGCATATAACTTCAACTGACATACATATTTTTTTATTAATTGACTGTCAAAGTTTTTACAATTTTATTTTGTACTGTCCTTAACGTCTTTAAATGTTTGGCCTTTAATAGTGTCAATCCTTCCCTCCTCCAGTACCTTCAGTCCATTATTACTCTATGTGGCCCACGAAGTACAGCTACTCACCTGCAAACACTTTTTGGTTATTGGTATATATATATATATATATATATATATATATATATATATATAGGCATTTTGAAATGTCATAGTGGGAAAACCGTGTGTAATAAACAACATTAGTAATGGCTACATTCAATTTCTGTGCCTCACTTCCAGGGCTCTGTTCATGCTGGCTTACTGAGACACTTTATTAAATTAATGTTGTTAGTTCCTCTACGATGACAGGTCAGAATGTCTGCCGTGAAAAAGGCTCATTGTGTTTGCTTTCATGCTTTGTTAAATATTCTTTGTCTGTTTTGACAGAGGATTTAGAGTGCTAGAGCCAGACTTGTGCAGGATGTAAACACTAACCCTTTTAATACCACGTTGAGGTAAGTACTTGTGGATTTAATGTGACAATCTTATCTCATTTTGCCTAGTACTGCTTAGCCAATTGTTAATTTTTTAAGCATTTTAGGTTGGTTTATTCTGAAACTTTTATCCATTTTTAAATACAGAATGTGATTGACAGTCGCTGACTGATGGGATGCATTCCTCTTAACTGCAGATGCTGGTTTTAATTGACTGTTTTTCTTTGCTTGCTGTGGTTTTCTATGTGTTGGAGTTGATGTGTGGTGGTGCACCAGTCCCTCCTCTTGGCCCTGAACTAAACCTGCAAGGTTTATACGAGTAGAAATACAAGTTACCGGTGTATTAGATTCACCTGCTCAATGCAATGAAATATAATACCTCTGCAGTCAATCCTGTCTTAAGCTTGCAATAAATGTTTGTTGATACTATTTAAGACGTGTTGATTCAGCTCTGTGGTAATTTCTGAGAACTTCTTCAAGTAATGGAAATAGAGAGGTGTCTCTAATATTTTATTGTTCTCATTTATGCAAATATGGATGGACAAAATATTAGAAATATCTTTAAATTATAATGCTGTCCAATGTAACTAACCTACACCTCAAAAATGGCCATAGACTTGAATCATCCTTCTCTGACACAGTGTCACCAAAACTGAACATAAGGGTTGGGAGGGTAGGGTTAAAATATAAGTTGTTCCAACTTTTAGAGGAATCCCAAGGTCTACATAAACAAGGCGATGGGCCCTATTGTGGTTTAAAAACATGCAGAAGAGCAGAAAAAAGCACAAGAGGTGACTTTTATTTTTTAACCAATTAATTATTTATAGTTGATTGTTTCTGAATCATTATGGCATGGGGTCTAATATTATGTTGTTTTTATAGTCTGAGGCAGACTGTCTGTCTGACTTCCCCCAGTGAACAATGTGTACTCACAAAAATATCTTAAAGTAAGACTAAGAGTTAGGCCTGATCACAAAGCATTTCAAAATAATTTGTGGTGTTTGTTTTAACCTCAATAATGGGTGGGTGGGGTTGACCACAAAGCAAAATACAAAGAGCGCCAGAAAGTAGAGACAATAACAGGAAAAGCGTTTCAATGTCAGTTTCCCTGTGACTGACAACGTGACACTATCTGATTTATGTGGTTACTCCCGTCTGAGCAGCTAAAACACATAGCGAGATTTATTTGCATATAACTGACTGAGGTCAGTTCAGGTCAGTTCAGTTCAGGTAACAAATCTTTTCATTTGCCAACAGAAGTGTTTTAGTGTTGCCATCTTCTCACTCTCCATGAGCTGGTTTCACATATTTCACTGGCTTTATGAATAAACATGGCTTAAAGGTTTAATAGCCAAATGAGTTAGGATACAAACTCCATCTAAGTGGATTCCTCTAATACATCACAATACACGTAACAACAAACTTATAAAAAAATATATATATATATATAAAACAAAAATTTAAAAGAATAAATGGCAGACATTAGGGAATAAAATTCTTAATGATGTAATGTAGAGCCAGGAATACTCAATTCTGATTTGCTGGAGTACGTACTTCATTTTGCTGCACAGCCACACACTATACAGCTCCGACCTCATCAAGTTAAATGATAAACTAATAATGGCATTTTCTATTTTTAAAAAAGCATGTTAAAAAGGTGTGCAATGACTTAAATGACATCTTTTTGATACCATCACTGGTACTAACTATGTCTGAAAATTTAAAATCCTACATATTGTGGCTTTCAAAATTCATGTTGTTTTCTTTATTAGCAGTTGGAGTTTGCTCAACAACTCCATGGCGACAAAGACTGTAAGATGTGCTTTAAAGTTCTGGAGGAAGCTACACATTGAGTTAAGACTATCTTGCAAAATGACTATTTCAAAAGTGAAGAATACATTTTCATACTCAAGTTGATGTACTAAAAAACGTGTACTTCCCTATACCATGAATAAACAACACATAGTTTCATTGTTGGTAAGTGATCACAGTATAAGCAAGGTGGTTCCAACCCACACACCACACAGATTGTTGATACTGGACAACTCCGCATAACCACTGATTATGTCCAGGGATAATATGGCTACACTTGTTCAATTATTATTTATTCCAGACATGACAGTTTGGTGTCGTGTGAGGTGAAAGAATTATACATGGTGATGTGTTTCCGTTGATGTTCACCTATCGAAGCATTGTTTATCCACACCTTACACATGGATCCTGCTGACATCAGAATACAAGTTAGTTCACAAGCACTGACCCCGTTTTTACTGCAGATGGCAGACATGAAATCCTGGCTTAATTATAGACATGAAGGTGGGAGGAGAAGCAAATACTTTCATTTGGACCATCTGGATAGTGGATTAGACACCTTAGTGCTTTCATTCAGTTAGCTATGTATGAGAGAAAAAAACTTTGACTGGAACAAAGCCAAATGTAGCTTAGCGTGAACAACAGATGCTCTAGTCAGTCACTAAGAAACCCCTCAATCTCCACACAAGGGAAGATTAATGAAAACATTGGACATAAATATTCAAATCACATGGTGTGAATACACTATTGATGATTAGAAGATGATTTCAAAGCAGAATTATAGTTGTAGTAGGCCACTAACTATTTTATCGCTTTAGGCTTCATGTTTTGGGGAGCAATTCCTGTTGCAAAATAAAAGTGTCTTTGTTGTTTTGCATGGGTGAGAAGCCTATCAAGCAATCTGTTTTGAAATCCTTGATGTTCATGACGCACAGCTACTTTGGTGTTTCTTATTTTAATCACTTAGTGTTGACTTCAACTTTACTGTATATTGTTTTCAGAAGTGGCTCCAGACTGAGGTTAGCAGATGTGGAGAGAGTTTTGTCTTACAGATAGAATCTGAACTGCTGTAGTCAAAACAAACGTACAACAGGGACAAAGTCCAAGGTTCAACAAGAAAAAGAACTGACGTTAGTCATCGCAACTGACTGCTGTTTCACCATGTGTAGAGGACGTATCTGCTACTGTCATGTCATTGCCCTCACTTGGTGCATGAAGATGATGCTGCACAACTGGCTGCAGCAGCTCCTGTTATCTTGTGGTTGTGTTTTGCTCAAATTCTATTATAACCTTCTCTCCCAGCATATACGCAGAGGGTCAGGGGACACAGGGGACACTGACCACTGCTTAGTGTAGCATGGGCAGCGACATATAGCTGTTAGTCAGAGCTAACCAGCCATGAGATACAAAAGTCAGACAGAAAAGTATAAACCTTTACAGCTCAAAAAAATAAAGGGAACACTAAAATAACACATCCCAGATCTGAATGAATTAAATAATCTCATTAAATACTTTCTTTACATAGTTGAATGTGCTGACAACAAAATCACACAAACATTATAAATAAATAAAATGGAAATCAAATTTATCAACCCAAGGAGGTCTGGATTTGGAGTCACACTCAAAATCAAAGTGGAAAACCACACTACAGGCTGATCCAACTTTGATGTAATGTCCTTAAAACAAGTCAAAATGTGTGTGGCCTCCACGTGCCTGTATGACCTCCCTACAACGCCTGGGCATGCTCCTGATGAGGTGGTCTCCTGAGGGATCTCGTCCCAGACCTGGACTAAAGCATCACACCATTACTGACCCACCGCCAGACCGATCATGCCGGAGGATGTAGCAGGCAGCAGAACGTTCTCCACGGCGTCTCCAGACTCTGTCACGTCTGTCACATGTGCTCAGTGTGAACCTGCTTTCATCTGTGAAGAGCACAGGGCGCCAGTGGCGAATTTGCCAATCTTGGTGTTCTCTGGCAAATGACAAACGTCCTGCACGGTGTTGGGCTGTAAGCACAACCCCCACCTGTGGACGTAGGGCCCGCATACCACCCTCATGGAGTCTGTTTCTGACCATTTGAGAAGACACATGCACATTTGTGGCCTGCTGGAGGTCATTTTGCAGGGCTCTTGCAGTGCTCCTCCTGCTCCTCCTTGCACAAAGGCGGAGGTAGCGGTCCTGCTGCTGGGTTGTTGCCCTCCTACGGCCTCCTCCACGTCTCCTGATGTACTGGCCTGTCTCCTGGTAGCGCCTCCATGCTCTGGACACTACGCTGACAGCAAACCTTCTTGCCACAGCTCGCATTGATGCGCCATCCTGGATGAGCTGCACTACCTGAGCCACTTGTGTGGGTTGTAGACTCCGTCTCATGCTACCACTAGAGTGAAAGCACCCCCAGCATTCAAAAGTGACCAAAACATCAGCCAGGAAGCATAGGAACTGAGAAGTGGTCTGTGGTCACCACCTGCAGAACCACTCCTTTATTGGGGGTGTCTTGCTAATTGCCTATAATTTCCACCTCTATTCCATTTGCACAACAGCATGTGAAATTGATTGTCAATCAGTGTTGCTTCCTAAGTGGACAGTTTGATTTCACAGGAGTGTGATTGACTTGGAGTTACATTGTGTTGTTTAATTGTTCCCTCTATTTTTTTGAGCAGTGTATCTTTTTACACACCATTTTAATTACTTAAAGGGGCTATATGTTGTTTTCAGAGCCACTAGCTGTGTGGTTTTTAGATTGTAACCAGACAGCTTCACATGCTGGGAGGTAAACTCCCACTGCAACATAATAGTAATATTTTTATCAGCTTGATGGTCGGCTAATCCATGCTCATTGCATAACGTTACATTTACTGCATTTAGCTGACACAGTATATTGGCATTAAGTCGTCTGCCGGCTTTTTAGTAACTATTTCTGCATCTTTCACCAGAGAGGCTCAGCAATGTCAGCACAGCTAAATGTACTGGATTTAAATGAAAACAGTTAGTGAGCTGGACTGGACTTAAAAATGAGGCTGCCACACTTTATAACAGTTAGACAGTAGTAAGTTATGTTACTGTAGTGAATGGGTCTACTACTGTGTTGTTGTCCTGCGCTGTTATGTTGCTATATTGTGTACTATGTGGGTCATGTAAGTTAGGGTGACCACCTCTCTTTCCCGGAAATGTCCTCTTTTTGGGACCTAAAATGATGCGTCCGGCCGGGATTTCTAAAACACCCAAAATGCTGGGGACTCTGCTTTTGCTTCTATAGTCAGTATTCATTGTGTGTGTTTTTGTATTGCTTTGGCTTTTCTATTTAGGTCCCGCCTTCCCGCACGCCACCATTGGTTGGTCCTGTAGAACTAAACATCCTTAACGCAAACATTGGTCAAACTGCATCTCAATCATTACTCAGCATCAAGGCAACAGCTAAGAGACAGAGCAACAGCTTGCTTGTTAAGAGTGGCACATGTCACCTTTACAGAGCATGAAATGCCCAAACATAGTGCTGCTGTGTGGGCCGGTACTCTCCGGTACACAGTACCGGCACTTCTACATTTAACTCTTTGGTGTTCTGGGACTTTTTCCTGCGTATCGGCACTTCTCACAAGCTGCTGTACTCTTGTCTGCCCTCTCCATTGGCAGAGACGGAGTAGGGAGAACATCGGTTCCTTTTCTTATCCATGTGAAGCAAAATGCATGACCTGCAAAGCTGGTACGTACACGAAGTGTCGATGTCAAATAAAAGCAGACATGTAGTAGGCCCTATTAAAGTTCAATAACATAGTTGCACGTCTCTTTATAGTATTTTGCACCAGTTAACGTTAGCAACTGGTTGGCGTTGCAACGTTAGCAACGTTGTCTAACTTCAGCCAACTAAATACAACATCACAATATATTTCACATGCTTTGCAGTAATGTTAGTTTACCTGTCCAATAGGATGGAAGCCAACTGTGTGTCGGTTGTTGGTTCCAAACAAAGCACAGGTATCTCTGTGACACAATCCTTTCTGATGTTGACCTTGCTTTCACCCGTTAATCTGATTCTCATTTGGCCTGAGATTCTTCAGCACATAAAACTTTATTGTTTTATTTTATCCTCATGTAGAGGTTGTGTTGGGGTCTGTATTACGTTGCGAGACGATCGCATTTTGTGTTAGGGAACTCCATGTTGTTAGCTGTAGTGCCGTAGACAAGGCAAGAAGCTCAGGAGCGCGCACGCATCTCACAGCCAAGGGATTTCATGGTCTATTCCACCCAAAGTCTTGATATAGGAATAGGCATACTGGTCGTCAGATGTAACAGAAAAACCCGGCAAGTGAATTGTTTTCATGTGAGGTTAAAACCCCTTCACACACACGCAATAAAAAAAGTGATTCATTCAGATGTTTATTTGGAAAATATTTTTGAGGTTCAGTCACTAATCTAGCTATTCTGAAGGATTTCTGAATAAACAGGCAAAAAAACTTTAATCGCTGGCAACCCATCAGTTCTGTTAGGGAAACTATTACAGATCTATGTCAGAGGTTTGTCTTAAAGAGATACTGCTGAGCTCCACTGCGGAGTGTAGATTCATTTCGACACAGATTTTCCAACAGAGCTGTATTTAGTATAAAGACAGAGCTTTGTTCATTCCGCTGTGTGGGAGTCCATTTCCACCACACATGCTCATATTTCACTTAAAGCTGCAGAAAATTATTCCAGGGTGGTAAATCATGAAATAATTGTGTTGCTGCTTGCTGAGGAATAAAATCTGAAACTGAGTTTGATGTACAAATCAGTTACTCGTTGATACAGCCAAGCCAATGTAACTTGCTGTACAACAACTAGACAACTGCATAATGTTTTACAGTAATAAACTGTAAGTTGCTTTTTCAAATGTTGCTTTCAAATTCACTTTTCATACAATCTGCTTTAGCAGTTCAAACAGCGTTTCATATATACTCCCTGGGCCTTCACAGTCCAAGGAGGCAGGGGCGTAACTAGGATTGAAAGATGGGGGGGGGACTTTAAAACGGAGACCTTTTGCTACATTTGCACCTCCCGTCCAGACTACAACGATTAAAACGAAGACCTAAAACAGAGAAGTTTGGAAACGCTGCCGACCCCGTTTTGCGTTTCAAAACTCCGGAGGGCGTTTGTCACCGTTTACTTTGCAACTCCCAGTCTGTTTTCTGCCACCATACTCCCGTGTTACATTCAGTAACAGTCCCAGCTCATTATTGATCCAAGCAACAACAACAAAAAAAAACTGGTCTGATGCTTAGTCTGTATTTATTTATTCTTTCGCCAAATCTTCTGTAACTACGGAATAGACCATCTGCTTCATGTTTACACTGGTACGCGTATGCCCAGTGCACCAGAATGGGTCCTAGCTGTGCGGAAGCGGAACCGCCGGTGTGGACGGAGATCGTATTTGTTTTTATTCTCCGTTTGTCAACTAAAACGGAGTAGTGTAGATGGGGCCTCAGCCACCAGGGTATGCTTAACTTTCGTTTGCAAAATCTTTGCACTCTCATGTATACTCACTGTGTTAGAACAACTTATGTCAACAACCAGTGAAGAAGCCAAGTAAAGAGGAGAAATGGAAGAAGAGAATGTCTGTTTGACATTCTCTTCTTCCATTTCTCCTCTGTTTAACAAATGTTACTGTAATGTTAGCTTTTAGGCTCATCAAAGCTGCATGGGGGGAATTTACTTAGGCCAGACTGTGCTCCTGCACCTTCTGTAAGTTGTGGATTAAATGTTATCCATCTGCTCATGAAAATGTGTGATAGAGTAATACCATATCTAATTCCTCTCTCTATTAGATAAGTTGCAGGTCCAAAGAATGCTATTTAATTACACTACTTAGTTACTGCACTGTAGATTTGTTCAATCAGAGTGTGATCTTGCTCTGTAGTCTGGCTTGCATACAAGCATATGATAAATACTTTATCTTGTAAGATGATGATAGGGATCCTATTTAAAGTGGCTACTGTTTGACTTTAATAACCTGATGGTGAAAGGAACAATTGATTTGGACTATATGAATGTATGCATGCATGTATGATTGCTTTTATTTTATTATATTTTCCTGTGTGTATATCTGTGGGTATATGCTCATGGATAGCCTACCCTACATTTAGGCAACATCTACATATTTATTTAATTTATTACAGCCACTGAATGCAGAAATTTAAGTTGGTCAAAATATAGGAAATATAATAGATATCATTAAATTATTTAGTTTAGGCTATGCCTTCGTACCTGGACCTGCCAACAAATGCCTATTATTAGAAGAAAACAAAACACCCAACATTTCCTGGGACCTGTAGACCACTACTTACCTGTAGACTACTGACCTCAGAATCAGCTGCCCTGCCAATCTCCTGCTTCTCTCGGTCTCTCCTAAAGTATCTTCCAATATCCATGTGGTCAGTGAATTGAAGGATATACCGGTACAACAGCATTAACAGGGACACTATGACATTTATTTTTCACTGACAACAACATTCTATGGGGACTGATATTGTTTTGAAATACTATAAAGATGGGTAATATTAATGGTGTTCATGCTAGCGACACTAGTGTTCTCCATAGCCAACTAAAATAAGTCCTTTCCTTTACCTCAAGTAAACATAGCTAAAGTTAAGCAAGCAATTACAATCTGCATAAATACACATGAAAGAGTAATGATTCACACACAGCAAACTTGTTTTGAATAAATAGAAGAATTGGGTAGACACAGTGAGAGCCTGGCATGTATTTCATAGAATCCACTTTTTCTATTTACACATACCAGACATTTTTGGGGGAAAAAGCTGAATTATCACAAAGAGTTTTTACATTTGGTGTGTAAAAGTTGGCATTACATAATATGATGCCTGTGAAGATTCTTAGTCATCCAGGTCATAGTTACAATGATGATTAAAGACACTCCAAATGTTCAATTCTGTTCAGTTCAGAACTGTTCAGTTCATGTTATATACTGTGTCCACTCCACCACAGATCCCAAAAAATATAAAGAATAATAAAAACAGTACGGGTATTAGGGTTGTACCGAACTTCTGCATCCTGGGTTGACTTCAGCTAGGTAGGCACATCATTTCTTCATACTAGAGTATATGGAGGAATGATGTGCAGAAAGGTAGAGGAGGTGCTGAGAAAAGGCCAGATCTGCCAGCTGACAGACTGTGCTGCAGTTTGGGGTTAACTAGTGCAGATGAAGCTGATGTGGCACACCAGCAGCTGCTTTGTCATCAACTACCTGCTCTGTGCCGCACTGCTGAAACAGTGAGCAAGACACTTCACCCCTAGTTGCTCTAGAGACATGCGACCTCTGACATATATAGCAATTGTAAGTTGCTTTGGATAAAAATGTCAGCTAAATGAATAAATGTAAAATGATGACATAGTAACATTTCTGACTTGATTGCGACTTAATATCTAATTTTGACTAAGTAGGCTTATTTTTCTTTAACCCAGCGACATGGGCACAGCCTAGTGCGTCATGCCTAGTTTATCAAGAATATGACAAAAGCACTTTTTTGTAATTTTGCGGCTAGGCTCACCAGGGGCCAAATAAATATATGGCTATATATAGATACTGTATATAAATGTTCTGACAAGTTACTTTCACTGAGGATAATCTTTCAAAACACACTGGATAAACGTATTATTGGGCAGAGCTAAACAAGATGTTTTTCACAGCTTCAACAGTTTCATAAAGCAGAGGTCACTAATAGGCGGACCGCGGTCCGGATCTGGACCCAGCCGCTGTCCTTTCCGGTCCGCCGACCTACAGCCGATTTATTATTGAGACTTACTACCTCGTGACGGACCATTTCTATTTTAACCCGCGCAGCTTTTCTTCCATTTACTGTACTGGTTTAGCGGACCAGGAAACACACAGACCAATCGCATGTGCTCCAATCGTCTCATGTGACTCTGCTCAGCCAATCAAATCTGTGCATTCCGATGCTTGCGAGTTGAGTCCGCGAGATTCACCAGAGACGTTTTGGAAACACGAATTGAGGAGACGAAAGGGAAAAGAGATTTCACATGGCTTTTAATCAAGAATGTACAGATTCTTACATGTACATTCCTCCCACGGGCAGTTCGAAACCAGAATATCTCATAGAACTCCAACGCTAGCTGGCAGGACAAACTAGAGCTCACGTTTCTCACTGAACAAGAGAAAGTAGGAGTGGTAGCTCTGTAAGAGCGAATGAAAGAGGAGGCATTACAGCTGTTCATTTGTTATGATGTGTTGAGTGTTTATTATAAAACTGGTTAAGACTACACTTCATCACTTCAAGCAACACTTTATTTAATTTTTTCTAAAAATTAGGCACTTTATTTTAGTTTACTTAAATAAAGTTTTCACTGGACTTTGACACATTTATCAACTCTAACTTTGAATGTCATGCTACACAAAATTTGATTGAATGGAAACTTTTAAGACATTTTATACAGCAAGAAATAAGTTTGGAAGGACAACTACCTCAACCAAATGACAGTTTTCTCCACTTCTTTCACATATTCACACCAACACACACAAACAAAACACAAAACAGGCTGTGTCACTCTGTGCTAGATAAAATCACTTTTTTGTCATAGTGCAGAAACTACTCAACAGCTAGAAGCCAGAAGACTTGTTCTGCTGCAGCCGGGAAGTAAGTGCCAAGATAAATTTGTTCCCTCTCCATGGCGGTACTCGCTGTGAATCTGGCGTACAGTCCTGGTCTAGAAAATACACACAGTGAGATGCATCATTTCACATTTTTCAGTGACAGAATCAAAAACAATATTTCTGGTCGGTAAGTGTGTGTGTTACAAACATCCTTTTGAAAAATGTTGGATCTCTTCCTTTTGCCCTACTTATGTTGAATGGCCTTAAAAAGCGAAGGGGCAGAACACACACATTGGTTGTTTTCTCTATCCAGGGTTTTATAAAGTATCCAGGATCCCTATTTCCTTCTCAGTACACTTTTCCTCTGTAGCTTCAACTAAGCAAGCTGAGCAAACTCATATTGTGTTCTATATGTAGCTAAGTAAAGATTTCAGTTATGTCAAGGAATTTGCAGCACACAAAATTGCTTGTTAAAAAGAGAAAGTTAGGAAAATTACCTAGTTAGGAAAATTTAATCTGAAACTTTGTTGTGATCTACAGTAGCTGTAAGTACTTTGGGTAATGTTATTTGTAATGTTTGCATGATATACTGTGAAACATCTGTTTTTGTATCATATTCAACTAAAATTGATGTCCCTATTTTTCACAAAAGATCTATGGTCAAAGGTTTGTGGCTTGCTCCTTTGCAGAGAACAGCAGCTGTGGTCAGCTTGGATTCACAGCAGTTGGATGGAATATAATGGCTACTCAAAGATGTCAAAATGTACCAAAAAATCCTTAGAAACCACCTCTGAAACATAATCAACCATTTTTTCAATCATTATTCTGAATGCTAAATATGTTCTAAGGTGAAAACCTTTCAGAGCCACCTCTGAAGATTACAAGACGTAAGGTGAGGTTTTACCCATAGGTTTCTGAAATGCCGTTGTGTCAAAGCTCATTGTGGGAGGCTGCAGCCGTTGCCATCTTGGCAGTGACAGTCCCTGACTATAGTTAATCCAAAAATGGGCAAAGAGGTGGATCAGCCTGCTTGCTCCTGTGACAGCACCCACCTGTCACTCAAAGCAGCCCGACATTAACATAATGGGTGAGTTATACAAAAATTCACCCCCATATAGTTGTAAAGAATGGGGAAATTATCTATAGAAATTAAGCCAGTTTTTATTGTACGAGGCTGTGAACACGTTTATTTCTGCTGTAAAGTCGAATATGGGTATTGACTTACTTTTGGAGCAAGCCATAACTGCAACTTTTGGCACTTCTGCGTTGGCTTATTTTTTCCATTCTTCATTTTCTGCTTGTATTTTTTTTTTTTTTTTTTATCAACATAATGAGGAAATTACTCAATGTGTTGATATTTAAATTACATTGTATTTTCAATAGTTTTCCCTATATTATCAGCTCTTGCAAAACAACATCCGTCTGTAGCAACTAAAGCATGATTAAAGTGTTTTATGTTTTTATGCATGTGGTTAAGATTAGTGAAAGGTCATGGTCTTGCTTCCATACAAAATAATTCAGAAGAGATGTTCCCTAACCTTGATAACCATGACTCACTCAACAAAATTTCCAGGAGACAGGGTTGCTTTTGCAATATATGTGAGGTTCTATATCTCTGTCCTGTACCAGAGGAGTCAAAAATATGATTACTTTAGAGTCAACTTTAACACAATGACTCGTGACTTCATTTGGACTTGAGCCTTTTGACTTGAACTGACTTGATACCTGTCCCAAGCCCAAACATAAATTATTATATTAAAAAAAACTGTGCGCAGTGCATCAACATTGGGCTGTACAATTAATCAATTTTTATTCTCAGTTATAAATTTGGCTTCCACTGATTATAAAAACAAGCTCAATCATTCATCAAACAAGTTCAACAATAATTGTGCCGCATGCCGTTTCACAATGACACTCATTTTTTCTCTACAGGTGTTTAATTCAATAACTTTTTTTTTTTACATTTTTAACTTTTTAAAAATATGAAATGTTATTAAATTTGGTGAGGAGCATATTACGACTTATTAAGGACTCTAAACTTAAAGTTTAGAACTTGAGACTTGACTCGAACTTGCCTGTCTAGACCTGTCTGCACTTGAGACTTGACTTGGGACTTAAGTGCTAAGACTTGAGACTTATTTGTGACTTGTAAAACAATGACTTGGACCCATCTCTGGTAAATACAGTATATTGTGCAGTGATGTAAACTGTTCACTTGTGTCATGCACCAAACCAAGGCAAGTCTAGTACAATTGTTGTATTTAGCATCTAAATAACTCTGATGCTGATAATGACTGGTTCATGGAAGGTGCAACATATGTCAGATTTAAAAATATAAAGGAGAAAAAACAAACTTCAATGCTTCAATACCTAGAATTGAACTTATTAGAAACTCCAGAGTGATTGTTCTAAGTGCTCTTACTCTCAGCAGTCTGATTAGCACTTGCCTTGCAGTGCTGTATTAGGCTTTATATTCATTATATAACTGTATTATGTAAATAAATTGCTGTTGTTGGGATGATGTTTTTGCTCAGACTGAATAACAAGGGCTCCACTCCCCCACTCGTTTTCTTGATGAGATGTTTTGGCAGTTATTGTAAAGAATCATTATTAGCTGTGGGAGCTTTGCGCATCATCATCATTCATTCTCTCAGGCTTTCTGTCTGTTTTTTCTTTTCCCATGCGTCTCACAAACAGACACAGACACAGACACACACACACACACACATACAACCCTCTCCAATGTGAAAGCTAGAGGTAGTTTGATTGGAGGTGAAAGAAAAGAAGAGCTAGAGCTAGAGAGAGGAAAGGAGCAGCAGAGTATTCTCCCAGTTTGCTGTGTAAGGCCCCGGTGAAAACCTAATTACTTGTGTCTGTGGGAGATGGACGCATTTGGCTCGTCAGCAGAGAGCAGCCGGAGATTCAGGGGCACGGCTGCAAGGCATTCTGGGAAAGCTGCACCTGTCAGAGGACCACTGACAGCTTGTCCTGCTCTTGTTATACAGCCATGCGTGATCTCTCCCATTAGCAGGCCAATGACACAGTTGACTTGTTGTCTGCAGGAGGGTGAGGGCCTGGGGGTGGCTCTTTACCTGCCATGATGCTCCTGTTTGGGGTATTAAAGCTGTCACTGCGACCTGGTTTACACTGCCAGGTAGAAACTGATCTCTCTCTCTCTCTCTCTCTAGCTATCGATCCCACTGCATGACTGACTGACTGAAATCAGAGTGGTGGACGGATGCATAACACTGAATATAATCCTGGGTTTTGCTGAATTGTACATCCTCAGTATTATTATTATCAAATACTGTTCTGGCGATGGAAAGATTAAGATAATTTTCTGTAATTTGATTTGTCGTCATACCATGCAGCTTGCCATTAAAATATGGCATTGCCAACAGGAATCATCTACTGCACAATTTAATGGACATCCAAGATCATAGTTTGGATCATGAGAACTCAATACAGGACTCCAAAACGGTGCCCCTACCTCCAGATATAACATATTCCAAAAGAGTTTTCTACACATTGGCTTTCCAAGATCTCGGTACACAGATGGAAACAAATTTACCAAGACAGAACATCTCAAAGGCATGAAATAATATATATTGGCATGTTAATTAATATTACAAACTTTTGGTGCGTACGTTAATGAGTGTAATAATAGTAGAAAATAATTTAGCGTAACACATTAGTTTTGGCTAGAATGTACTGTTAGTTGTCAGGACAGAAAGACTCCACAGAAGGGGGGATGTTATCTGGAAATTCACGGCTCTCTGCACGTGTGTCTACCCAGGTAGCCGAGTTTGGGAATGACCCGATTGTACAAACAGCAGGAGACTGTTTTTACACAAAGACAGCTGATTTCAGAGACGCCTCCCGACTCCGCGGGTCACCCACCGCTCTGTTTGTTGTGACAGCAGAGAGCTCTGTGTGTCCTGTGTGGGTTCCATTGTGTGTGAGCATGTGTTCATGTAGGTGGGGCTGACAAAAACAGACAGTTTTTCATGTATTTCTTTTCCGCTTTTTTACTCATAAAAAGGCCCCTGAGTCGTCAGTACAACATTTTTCAGCACTTCTTATCTGCCAATCATCCTGTTCTCACACTAAAATGCTTCACATTCTCAGACAAACCTCCCTCCTTCAAATAATGGAGGACAGACTGATTAATGGCATCCCACAGCAAACAGACCAACGCACACAGATTGTCATGTGACCTAGTGAGATTTTTAGTTATTTGTATGTCTCTAGAGAAATTATAAATCTATACTGAGAGATTTTTAGTATTTTGCTGGATATATCCAAAATGCCACACAATGCATTACTGTAATCATTTTTATTCCACACATGGAATATGTTTCTTTATATATTAAATATATTCTACCAAGTGCTGTGAATATCCGGAAATGGGAAGCACGTATGTGTATGTTTTGCTGATAGGAGACCTCTTGTGGTTGTGCGAATAATGAGTGTTTTCTCTGAGAAACAAAGTAAAAAGTATTGCTATAATGCTACAAATAATTTTTAGGAGGAGGTTGTAGTGTATGACTGAATGTACAAAACATCTGGGTTTAACACATTGCACCACATTGCATCCCATCCCTGACAACAGTCAACAGTCATTGGTTTCTTTTAACACTGAACACAATCTTTTCCCAACCTTGAAGGCACACTGTGGAGTTTTCTTGCAAAAAAACAAAAGTGATGTTTACATTCTGTGTTACTCACCAAAACACACTGAGTTTATCCTTGAGGTCTAACAAACATGGAGCCTTCCCATATGCTTCTTGTAGATTAGTCCACAGAGGGTCCTATCCTGCTCCTACAAAAAAATCCTGTCCCAATCCCATGACAGAGTAAAAAAAAAATCCTTACCCATCCCAATCCCAGAAGAATTACTAAAAAAAAAAATCAGAAAATGGAGGTTATTCATATTAGAAAGGCATATTTATATATCAAAACTGACCTAAGATTCCCATCCTATCCTATCCTGTCCTGTCCTGTCCCAGTCCTGTGATGAATAGTGAAACTGACTCCAATACCGTGACCCACAGGATTCCTGAAGAAATGTCAGTCTTCAGTCCACAGGGCCCACCACAGCATCGTAGAGCAATGGCAACTCCTCAAGATGGTATCTTGAGGCCACGAGGTAATTAGAATTTATTTTTTTGACTAAGTGGGCCTGCAGAGGCTCCGTATAAACTGTATTTTCTGTGAGTCTTGTTCTTTGACTGACTTGTTAACTTTGTAAAGGTTCTTCCCAGTATTCTTTCCAGGTGATGTAATTCGATCCTACCATAAAACTTCAATTAATAGCCGAGTCCCAAATAGCGCCCTACCTCCTTTACCGGCCTGGTACACATTTTGACAAATAAACGCCTGCCTCCATTAAAAGCCTGGTGTGGTTTTTATAGAAGTTCTTTGGATGTATAAACCTCTTAAACCCTGCGGGGTCGCCGCTTTAGCTGCTTCTAAGCTGCTTAGATCGTTAATGTAAATATTATGTCAGTATGGATATACTGCACATCGTTAGATCGGTTAGATTCCCCACACTACCATTGTTAAGTTCATTTAACAGTAAAAGTCTAATTCTTCTAGATTTACCGGTGAAACCTGCATGGATACAAGAGAGGAAAAGGGGGAAAAGTGCTGACTCACGTTAACTTTGAAGCGATCGTTAAGCCCGAATGTCATGTGTCATGTGAAGTCCATCGCTCTCTGTCTGCTAACTTCTCTCATCCTGCACCGTGTTGTTGTTTTCGTTAGGTTGCTGCCTTCAAAATAAAAGCGCATAAGCCGTCTGTCA
Source organism: Micropterus dolomieu (assembly GCF_021292245.1). Taxonomy (NCBI): domain Eukaryota; kingdom Metazoa; phylum Chordata; class Actinopteri; order Centrarchiformes; family Centrarchidae; genus Micropterus; species Micropterus dolomieu. The sequence goes on along the minus strand of NC_060168.1, from coordinate 28,997,748 downwards.
GAGCTAGATCAAATGAATGACGTGTATTTGATATTTGATCATTTTTACATAAGTATTATTCTGTTTGAAATAAATAAACTGTTTCATAGTAGTTTCAGTTTTGTGCAAAAAGAATGTCCCAAATGGACGCCTGTCCCAAATAAAGGCAGGGTCAATTCAGGCTATTATTCAAAGTTTTACGGTATATTTAAACATAACTGTTGGTTGCTGGAGTGCCTTTGTTTAGTTAAAATCTTTGCATTGCTAACTAGAGGACATATCATAGCGCAGCATGAAGTTATTATCTTACTCCTTATTTTTTCTTTGTTAACAGCTTGCAAAATGGCAGATTGTGCCCACTAATCACTCATACTGTAAAGCTGACGTCTTTTGCCTCTTGAGCTTGCAGTCAGACAATAGATGCCTTATGAACCATCACACATACTACACATGTCACTGAGATGTGGTGGAGTGCTGGCAAAAACTATAGCTTCATTTGTTTTGAATCACTATTCAGGACTTGATGGAGGACTCCTACAGTCAGATGACCTCTCACTCTGTTCTCATGTGACATAGAGTGATGCTAATGAAAAACAAAAAACAGGACTTCAAATTACTCAGACCTCCTCTAAAATAACATCTAACTTGTTCTTTGTCATTTTTGTTTAACATTTTCAAACATTAACTCCTGGCTAAAATCTGGGAGCAATTTGGGGGCATTTTTGTTGTTTTCCACTGGTCCAGTTCCACTATAATATATTATACATGCATGTAGCATATAAAGACATGACTGTATGTATAAGTTCATCTTTTAGGAAGATCCATACTATTAAAAGATTTGTGTCAGCTTTTGATTTTATGTTTCTGCCAAACAATGTTCTTGGGCTGAAGGTATTTTCAGATTTCCTGGCAGATTCCTGATCTGGATAGAGTCATTGCAAAACTATTATATAAGGTACAAGGTTGTTTATTAGTCATTGTACAGCACAAGGCTGCAAAACGAAATAAAATTTGTAGTTCCTTCATGCTACACACACAACATACAAATAAGTGAAGGCCTATATTAAAATATGGTAAAATAAAATACAAAAACAACAACAAAAAAACAATACAGTTATTTATATACATATACATACAATTATTCACCCAGAACATTCCACAGTGCATTTTTTGAATATGCATCTGGGGTGATTGTAAACAGCTCACAGCTCGGAACATGGACCACCTGCCGAGTGCTTGAACCTGGATGTTGATGGTGCAGGTCTCTGTAACGATGTGGGCACAACAGTCTTTGAATTCCATTGTCTGGTCAACTTGAGTCCCATTTTGTCTAGACTGGCTCTATAGGAGCAGAATTAAGTCCAAGCTGGGCCAGCAAGGCTCCTCTCCTAGCTCTCTTTCCTCTCCTCTGAGTGATTACTTTTTTTCTATTAAGCATCAGAAATAAGTGAAAATTGCACATCTCGTTTTGTCCAATCAGCAGTCCAATTATCTTAAATATAAAACATAAAAGATGGTTCTAACAGGTTCTAATTTCTCACATTTGAGAACTTAGAACCTGCAAAGGTTCTGCATTTTTGCTTCATAATTGATGTAAAGGCTTAATCAATTGTTGTTGATTCACCACTGACATAAACATGATGCTCCATTAGTAAAATCTAAAAATGCAGTATAATTATGTAAAAATTCTAAATATATATCATAATATGTAAGCAAGTGTAAACTAAGCTATCTTGCAATAAACTACAATCTGTTGTTGTTGTTCTGTTGTCTGACTGCACTTTTTAGCACAATTCTTTTAGTGACCACTAGGAACACTGAAAGAAAATCTATATAGCTTGTCCAAAGTTATGGTGGCCTGTAAGTGACTCAGAAAGTAGATGAGTAATCTGGCTATTTTGAACAGAGATCCAGCTGACACACATGGGCTAAGTTCAGACTGCAGGCCTTAATGAATGCTCAATTATTTGTTTGACAGTACACGTTATTGCTTAAATGTGGCCCATATCAGACTCCAGTGTGAAATGTCTGCGGACTGAAAGCGACCCGCATGTGCAGAAGAATAACACGACATCACATGCAGCAGCATGCTGTCCTACAGAAGTAAACAGAGCCACAGATGTTAGCTCCGGGTAGCTCCGGGTAGCTCATACTTGCTAACCCTCCCAATTTTCACGGGAGACTCACATTTTTCATTGGCCTCTCACGGGACACATTTCTCCCGAACTATGACAAGTGTTCACAACTTTCTGTCCTTTTCATTATGGTTACTGGCGCTGTACAACCCATCTGCCCCACAACTCACTCCCTCTCTCTCTGTCTCTCTCTCCACTATGCCCAAACGGATAAGTAGCATGCACATAATTCAGAAGAGAGCTTGTGACCTGGTGGATTTCAGGTGGAAGAAAGGGAATTTGTGAGCAGATGATAGCAAGGTAGAAGAAAGAAGAAAGAGATCCACATGTTTAATTATGGCTTTTGTGGAGCTTTTTCATTCCCTGCGGCTCCGTCCACAGCAGAACTGTGACAACAGCTTCTCTAGAGTAACATCAAAGTCACATCAGTTCTGATCTGAGTGTCCAGACTCAAGTCTAATTTTCAAAGTTCAGATCTTTATCGGATTTGGACCACATATGGAAGTGGCCCAAATCCGAACTGGAAAAGATCAGATTCAAGGTGACTTGGCCTGTTCACACTGCCATAAAAAGATCAGATCTGAGTCACATATGAGCAAAATAAATTCGGATTTGTGTGACTTTAGCCTGCAGTCTGTTTCATAGACTGTATATAAAAAGGTCTGAATGTAGCCTTAGTGAGACTTGATAAAATAGCGCTGCACATAATCGAATAATAAACCATATTTGGTATTTCCTTTTTGTGTCTTAGATTTGTGTTTTCAGTTTATGTAAATGAGATGCTTCACTGACTTACACGTAACATAATGCTGCATTACGAAGGCATTGATTTCATTTTGTGAGAGGAATTGGGAGTTAAGTGCAAGTCAGTCAGTGCATCATTCATGCTCAAATGTGGATGATGCATTTTGCGTGAAAAGTTGTATATCACCAAGAACTTAAATCAGTTATTTCATGCTTGAAACTGCATCTGCTGTATAGACATGTAGTACAAATTTGCTATGAGATACTTATATTAAATGAATGGTTTAAAGTGATCAATGTGCAAATGTGCAAAATAAATAAAAAAAATAATAAAACTTGTCTATAATAAAAACTTTCTTGGCTGCAGGTGATTTTTTCATTTTCTTAATTTTAGTTTATAAAAGACAAAAGGGTTGGTATGAAGGTCTAATTTATCAGCACAAAATAAGAAGCTGAGGGTGTGAAGACGTGAGAAAGACGAACCTCTCGGCGATCTAATTTGCTCATTCAAAAGTTTTTAATGAGCGATGCGAGCAGTTTAACAGCTTCACTATCACTACTTGCAGCCTCTCCCCCACCTCTTTGTCTATTTTGATAGAAGGTTCACAGGCCATATGTCCTGGTTTTGCTTCCTGCACAAACACATAAACTCACACTTAACACACTCAACACACACAATTCACATTCACACCCACACACCCACATGTCATACATATCACCCACAGGTCTCCATAATATATGACCAGATGGTGTGAGGAACATGGCAGATTTTGACTCGTGAACCAGCACGCTGTCTGACTTCCGTGTTTTCTATCAGTTTTCAAAGCGTTCAGATCCAAATGAGTTTTGAGTCTTGAAATTTAGTTTTACTTGACACTTAACAGTGTTTTTAAGAATTCTCAAAAAAGAAAGAAATGGAAATGGGAGAAAAAATTTAAATGTGCTCTCAAGTTACTAACAGGGAAGCAACCACACCAAACCTGTATTTTTGTTGTAAAGCTGATTGTCTGGTACAATCAGGATGTTGGCAAAGGCAATTCACTCTCAATCTCCTTGTCATATTGTGCTGTCATCTGTTAATGCTCTGATGCCTCGTCCACTGAATTTTCCACCTCAAGTGAAATTTAACCAACTATCTTATTCATTATGTTGTATCAAAATACTCATTCAACTTAATGTGTTTCTGCTCAACAAAATACCAAGCTAATTAAATTAAATGAATTAAGGAAACTCATCAAGGCAGATGAATTAAATTAGTTGCAAGCAAGTTTAAGGAATGTGTGTAAATCTACTCTATTCATTCTTTTGAATTCATAGCTTATCACACATGCCATTATATGCATCTGTGTATTGTGTCACCTCATAAACAAAATGGGGATCAGCACATTAAAATATTGCCCCATAGCACCAGTAGTTGTCAAAAAATTCATAGTGTACCCCTTATTTGCAAAAATTGTACCCACAAAGATAATGGAAATAAACACATATAAACATTAATTTCAATTCAGTTTTATATATATAGCGCCGATTGATAACAGAAGTTATCTCATTGCACTTCTCATATAGAGCAGGTCTAGAGCATACTCTTAATAACATTATTTTCAGAGACCAATTTCAGAGAACAATTCCCACCATGAGCAAGCACTTTGCGACAGTGGCAAGAAAATGTTTTTTAGCAGAACTTAGAACTTAGACTCAGGGTGGCCATCTGCCTCAACTGACTAATAGTAATAATGATAGCAATTAATGAAAATAATAATTGTAGTAGCGGGTGTCAAGCAGGAGCATGGGGGCATTAGGTGGCTTGCAACCACAGTTCCAGACTTTACAGCTCAGGAGGCAGAAATATCTGCATAAAATATATAATTGAATCTATTGATCTCTGTAACATTCAGATGTCAAAGGAACCATACAAAGAAATCTGCATTTCATTGGAACTGACATTAACCTTTTCCTACTATTTTTAAGATATTTAATCCTCATTCTTTCTGAACTCATAAGGAAAAACATCCATCACTTGAATCCATAGCTCACTTGGCATTTCTTCAGCACTTCCACTGCTCAACATTCACACAGACTCGGCCATCTGGGCACTCTGTGAGCTCTCTTCAATTCAGCTTGAGGGAAGCTATTCTGTCCTCTAACAAGAAGCAGCTTTTCACAATTTAGCGAGAAGCAATCTTTATATAAGAAGTGTCTCAATGCCACTGTGCATCTACTAACCAGCATGCTAGTGTTGGTGGCTGATGCCACTGTCCAAGAAAAAATAAACACGAGATAGAAAAGCCCCTGCAGACTCTGCATCTCTGAGTACAGCATTGTTGTTTCAAACAGTATACAAAGGAAAGTCATTGTACCAGACCCAGATGGGTAAAATGTAAATGACGGTAGTAAGTTGGACAACAATGGTGCCCCACATGATTCTTGGGAATATACTTCTGACAATATTGAATGGCCAACATTTGTAGGCAATGCCATGCATATAGTAAGATATTGCTTTATCTCAGAAACATGCCCTTCTTTCTCTCTTTGCTTGAGAACAGGTATGTTGTATCAAACTGCATTTTGAAATCTGCACATTAATGTTGCAGATAGAAAATCTTACTCGCATAACTAAAAGCTCTCTAATCAGTATTGTTACATAGCAACTAGCTGCTGAAGAAAGTGGAACATCGAGCAGCTAAAAAGCCAGATATTGATCACAAGAGTTGATCGTTGCACTTCTCATATAGAGCAGGTAACAAGTGTAAATTTTGTACTTCCTTTCTTTAGTTGGACAGAAATATGACTCCAAATGAGTGCTTACATTGCTCTGTCTGCTTGATGTGTAAACGTGTAACTGTTTGCTAAAATGTTAGCAATAACAACTTTATAAAGTAACAATCTTCAGCGCTGCATGTCTATGAGCTTGTAGAGTAATTCAGTGAATGCATATCTTTGTTGAATCAAGTTCATTTACAAACAGTTCAGATAAGCTAATGTTTTCTTTATGCATGAGCACATGCAATGTATCCAAAATGGAATATTAAAAAGGGCAAAATTATTATGTATAAACTATATTTCTAGTTCTCACATGAACACACTAACTGTAACTGCAGAGAAGAAACAAATCGTTCACAAATGAGAATAGCTGATTACTATTTTATGGTGAGAGATTTCTAATAAGGCACCCTTTATTGGGTGGCGGCTGTGGCTCAGGAGATAGAGTGGGTTTTATTGATTATTAATTTACTACTGTTTTATAGATCAGTTATACACCATTAATAAAAACTGTTTTTGGGTTGCCAGGTTGTAACCAATCCCTCTGAGTGGTGTTTAGCTATTTGTTATAAAGGCTATAAATGTTGGTGCATCAAATGCTTGATAAGTTGTTAATACTGTAAATGTGGTGGCTGTGGGCCTGTGTTGTACCAAAACAGTGTCTTTTGTGTTTATTACTCATCATTCGTTATTTCTCCTGTCCTAGCACAGAAACAACAATAGAGGAAAACAGGCTACCTTCTTGTAAACAAAGAAAACATTGTCCTCAAAGTCACCAACAGTATCAATTCACATGCTTTCCAAACTGTGCCATTCTTTTTTAGACCTGCTTAGGAATAATATTGCGTTATTATAAAAGGCCCATAATAGCATGGGGGGGGGGGGGGGGGGGGGGGGGGGGAGTTAATGTCAATATACCCTGAATGGATAGCATTCCTACAAAACACACAATTTCCAGCACCTGGTACGGTGTAGAGCTCACTTTAGTCGATAATTGCATATTGGTTGTGGAGGGGAAGGAAGTGGCACGCTGTGAATAGCCACCTTTAAAGAGGTTGACAGAGCAATCTTCTCTTAAATGCATTGGAGGATCGCTGAAGCACGCTCAGGGGGAGAGGGGAGGAGTAACAGAGAGAGCTGGAAAGAAGACCAGCTTGCGAATGTTGCAGATCATTTTTTTTATTTCTCAAGTCAATTAAGTCCCTGTTTTCTTGCAATTGGGCTTCCAGGTTACATTTTGTGAAGCAGTTCCTAATTCTTTCTTATTAGTGGAACAGAGAAACCATGCTGCATGCATTTACAGGAATTAAATCGATTTTTAAATGAATCTTGGGACTTAAAGCAACACTGAGCAAGGTTTTTATGTAAAAGTACACTATTATAAATTACAGCACGGGACTGCAGCAGAGAAAGGCACCATATTCAAAACTAAAGATGAGTTTCCAAAAAAAACAAGTTCTGGTCTCCAAAACAGTCAAGTGAGTGCCTTATCCATACTAAGCCTGGCATTTATCTACCACCCCACCGCACTTTGTTGTCATGAAGTTTTAGAGTGGCAGAGACAAACAGCATCCCCATTACTATAGTAACTCACTCTCACTCCTGCCTGCATGCGCACAGTGCGAGAGGAGAGAGAGAGCTGTTGACTGAGATTACTCTGAGCGGCATGCAGTGGAATAAAATATGCGATCTTCTGAATGACTCACTTGATTTTTCACTAGTCACTTTTGGAGAGGTCAGCAGTCCATCGCAGGGCCACACATAGACAAGCAACTACTCACATTCACACCTAAGGACAATTTAGAGCCACCTAGCCTGCACATCTTTGGATGGTGGGAGGAAGCCAGAGCACCCAGAGAGAACCCACGTGAGCACAGGGAGAACATGCAAACTCTGTGAGGTGACAGCGCTAACCACTGCGCCACTGCAACGCTCGAGACAGATTACAATTAGTTAATAATATAATTTGTTTTGTAACCTCCCAGCAAGCCATTCAAAACTCCCACAGCTCATGGGTTGGTTGCAACACAGATGAAAAACATCTACTTTAATTTAATAAGTTCATTTAAGTTCAACTCTGTGAGGAAAGGAATGAAATCTTACTTTCTCAGTTGTGTTTTCTTTTTTATGTTAATGGAACAACGTGATTAAACTAAATTAACACTCATTCCTATTACTACATTTGCATTTAAACATTTAGTTGATTTCCCTATGGAACTTATACTGAATCCAACATTAGGATCATCTTAAATGCCTATTGCCAGCATTACAGTAAACAATTTGTTTTAAACTGCAGCTATTAGAGCTACATGTGTGGCAAAATATTGCAGCTACTCAGAATGATGTCATGTTGAAGTGCTATGAACCAAATAAGAGCTTGGGAGGGAGACTGGGAGGGATTTTTAACAGCAAAATCATTTGTGATTGATTTTCATTTCCCATTCCATCTCACACACTCTTCTTGCAGTACAGTATGTGGAACGTTAAATGTGGTGGAGCTTTTTAATGAAACAGATTTCGATTCACAGACCAGGATGATGGCTTTCACTGTCCCTGACTGTCACGGAACCAAAACCAGCATCTAGAGTATAACAAGTTCCTTGTTTTATCCAGCTTCTTTTTTAACTGCAAAGAGTCTTTATGATGCATTTTATGACTTCAACACACGCATTTATGAGACGTTTTACTGCATATGACTTCAACTACCCCTCTTTTAACCTCCGGCAAGCCAACTCCTCCTGCAAGGCAGCAGTCATTAAATCAACAAATTAGTCGAAGTGGAAGAAAGAAAAGAAAAGTTAAGAGCCTCTGCTCAGAGTGCGGTGACCTCTGAACTTCATTGGGCAGTGCACACTTGAGTGAGTGTGTGTGTGACTGTGTGTGACAGCAAGAGGTTAACCAAAGAATGCATGAGGTCTGCTGGTACCTTGGATAATTTAGCCATTTGTTGCAAGGTTACTGCAAAGCAAACCCTCTAGAAACCTTGTGCTATCAACAGCCATGACCAGAGCAATACATCTGCAAATATGTAAGAAAGTGATAAGGTCTTGTTTTGGTAATTTCTCCATCTCCAGCAAATAATCCATAAAGCAACTATAATCAATATTTTATACAATAACAATGTATCAAATGGCATTGTGAAAACAATGTGACAATGTTAAAGTGGTCACCCGTAGGGATGAACAGAGAGTTATCACCTGAATCTGCAGTTCTCTCCGCTTTATGGAGCTTTATAGTGAGTTTCTGCTCATTGTTTCTGCTCTTTACTGTTTTTAGTTAGGAAGCCAACAAAGCTCTAAAAACACACTGTATACTACATGATCAGTGCCAAACAACAAAAAGACACAGTAAGCGACTAGCTGATGAATATAGTTGTGCATTTGGGAGCTAATGAGCAATATATTTCCTTCAGGAGTTGGTAGAGAACAGAGCTTACATTCATCAGGTGAACCAAAAAATGAATTTGGCTAAATGATAATGTTTCTCCATAAATGCTGGATGTGTAAATAAGCAACTAAATCAACTTAAAAATATTGTTGTTGCAGGTTTATTATTATTTTTTTGTTGGTTTAACCAACCTTTGGATTAAGTTGTCTGCAAAATATATTTTAAATATTATTTTGTCTATTATCAAGTCCTAAATTAATATATATATATATATATACCACTACCACTATACCACCATATATATATGCCACTTTCTTACAGTATTATAAGTGCATCTGCCTTATTCTATTGTTTCAAGATACTGACATTTATTCCCTCAAACAAGAAAAACTGCATTACATTTGTGAAGAAAAAATATTTTGAACGCTGAATCGAAGACCAAACGACTCGTTTAACTGATGGATAAATTATTTTCTGCAGTGGAAAAAGGTTGGATGTTAACAAAGAATCATAATGCTTTTGAATGGTTTTGCTTTTGATGGTGCAAGCTGTATTATGATATGCAAACACTACTTCATTCAGAATTCTTTGCATTAGTGCATCAGATCCATAAAACTCTCCTTCTCAAAAGAGGATGTACAATAAACAGGAAAGCTTGGCGAAACCTCAGTCTAATTGACTTTATGGCCTCCACAAACACAAACTGCAGCCTCAGCTGAGAGTGTGTGTCCTTTAAACAACCAGTATCACAGTCATAAAATCACACAGACAACTGTTCACCAGAAGAAATGTTAAGTGGGGAAATAGACAACAAAATGAAAATTTCCTTTGTTTAATTTCACAGAATCCCATTTAATCAAGCATTCTTTCCAGCAAGTGTCATAAACAGCCAATTTAGGGACATTATTTTAAGACAGAGCACACAGGCTTTCATAGCAATTATGTGTCAGGATTGGTGGCTAGGACCCAGAAGCAGAGTGGAGACAGAAACAGTTTATTTAAACACAGAATCTGTAACCAGCGGAGGGGGTTCGTACAGAGTGGTGTGGTCGGAGTGAGCTAGCGAGTTTGGTTGGCTGGAGAGTGGAATTGTTTGTAGACCACATGGTGTGTTGCAGAGTGGCTCTCTGGGAAGTTTGAGAATGGAATCCAGTGGCAGTTGGTTCTAAAGACAGAGACAGAGGTTAGTATGCTGGCAGGCAACAAAGCAAAAAGGCAAAAGTTCCGATTAACGGGTAAGTAACAGAACTGGATGTTTACACAAGACATACTGTGTATTACTCAACCATCCAGCGAGGCCTGGATATAAAGCCTGAGCTTAACGGGAGGAGCTGACTGGCATGGCAGGTGTGCAGATTGCGGACAGGTGAGTGACCAGCGTCAGCAAAAGAATAATACAACATTACACGCAGCACGGTACTGTACAGAAATAAACACAGAGGCCACGGAGATTAGCTCATACTTGCAAAACCCTCCCGATTTTCACAGGAAAATTCACCTAATTTCCTGTATTTCTTCTCATTATAGCAAATGTTCACAACTTCGTGTTCGTTATTGCCTTCATTGAAATTTCTAGCACTGTGCAGCACGTACAAGCCCTACAGTTCTCTCTCTCTACTGTTTCCGCTTGGACATATTTACGTGAGGCAGAATTGTGAAGAGGGTCGGTCTAGCGTGACGTCAGAGTTACATGAATTCCGATTCGACTGTTCACACTGTGGCCCAAATCCAGAATGGAAAAGATTAGATTCCATGTGACTTTACAAAATCAGATCAGCAGTCTGGACACAGCCAAAGAATGAGAGGAATATAGAGAGAAAAAGAGAACTACAAACAGACAGAAAAAACCAAAACACACCAAGCACGCCTCGTTCACCGAGAACAGAAACAAAAACTCACTCCCTCTCACACCAGGTGTGACTAGGGGAGTCGAGACAGTATCATACATTCTGTTGTCATGTTTTGGTTTTTATTGTGATAGAAAAAAAACAAGGGAAACATTAAAACATACCACTGTATATTACTATTTTATTTATTTAACTTTCAATTTTTGATAACTTTATGTTCATGGGGAAGTTTGTATAACTAACAAAATTACATTGTATGCTATTGTGAAAGTCATTTTAATGCAATACATAGGAATTGCATTTTAAATATGTGTTTAATCTGCTCTGTTTAGTTAGCTCAAGAAAGATAAATGCTTTAGAACAAGGATCACACACTACTACATTCAGTCTATTTTTGTTCCCCCCTGTCTTTTGCTTTTAGAATAATAATGAATTGTTCTATGAGCTAAAGAGAAAAGTGAAACACAAGTAAGTTACTTAGCGCCAGAATGTGGTTGTTGAAATATTACATTATTTGACTTTGAGATATTAAATGAATGCCTATATAACATCATTCACACATGCATTTGCTCACTAACCTGGATAAATCCAGTTTACACATGTATATCTGAAGTAAGATTTAAGAAGCAAAGAAATGTAATAAAAGCCAATGTCTTATTTGTGGGGTGTCATTGCCCTGCACAAACAAAGAAACTGCCATTTTTTCAGTTGGTCCAACCTTTGGGCCACTGAGTAAAAAAGCTTGAAACTCAGTATTCATAAAAGAAGAGAATAGGAATGAAGAATGTAACTTGTTCTGTGGTGGTTATGTAACAGAAACACAACAGGATGATATTTTTAAACCCACCCTGTGCAGCGGTAGAGGAAGAAACATCACATACCTTGCTCACCTCTATCATCTCCTTCAGCAGATTTGTCATTAATGATGTACAAACTGTATCAACTGTTTTACAGTGTTCGTGAGTCAATTTCCATGTCCTAGATTTCTGTAGATGACATGTAGCTGTAAGATGCCTTATTGTGTTTTTTTTTAGAATCAATTATTCAGAGGGGTTATGAATTTACAATGAGAATTTAGTGTTGAACTTGAGAACAGAACAAGTTAGCTCACAGCAGCTGAGGTGCTCCTTATGTGTTGATAAAGAGTATTAATTCGGCTCATTCCATTCCTGCCTGTATTGGTTTGTTAATTAGAAAGGAAACTGATTTTTATTGTTATTGACACCTCTGTTTTATTACAATCTGGGTGTTATTTTCACAGTTTTGGCCACCATTCTTATTGGTAAAAAAATAAAGATACTCATTGGATAGGTTGTGGCGTCACTAAGAATAAGTCAGAGAGGGCGGAATATATAGCAACCAGACAATTAGACAGTTGTCTGAAGTTGCCAAACCTGTGAAGTTAACTAATGAAATGATCACTAAAGCTGCTCACAAATTTCCATAACAGCACGTATTTCTTGCCTAACATAACATTTTATCATTGTATTTTATTTGGGATCTTTTTAATCAAACAGACTTCTTTAACTTCAACTGTGACTCAACAGTCTAAAAAATGTACGATAATCCACAATAAGCACTATGTTGCTTATTGTTTGAAAGAAGTATGATAAGATCCCATCTAAACTCGGGGAAGTCAAGATATTGTTGACGGTGACAGAGAAAGAAACAGGCTGCAGGCACACAGAAAAGAACCTTAGATTTAATGCAGTGCACAACCCCCCCACACACACACACGCACACACGCACACACACATATCAGGGACATAAATATTTCAGAGAGTTGTTGTTAGTTCCAGTCTGTTGGGCTGGACATGCCCATAGCAGAGGAACTAACACCAGTTCCTAAAGTAGAGGGACATGAGTTCATGACCCATATAGATGAAATAAAGTCAATAGAACCAATCGAGCTTAGTAATTTGTTGTTGTGTCTAGAGAAAGTATTTTGGGGAGCAAATAAAATGTGTTTCTCTCTGTGATAAATTTGTTGGGATTTTTTCTTAATTATTTCTTTAATCTGTGCTGAACTACATTGTCTCTAATTGGCTTCAGCTTGACCTTTGACTCCCATCAAACCAATTAGCTTCATTGTCTTCCTTATGACATGAAGATACCAGATGTTCGGTCACAACTACTTTAATGATTGGTGATTTATTGAAATATCAAAACATTATCCCCTGAATAGGTTCACCTGTAACATCCAGTCTCTGCTATCATGAAACAAGCAAAAAATGTATTTAGTCTTAGCATCTTATTTAGTATTCTTAAAACATGTAACTATGCCAACAGGTTGCAAAAAGATGTTACATCTATAGTGTCACATTCTGATATATATAAAACATATTAATTGAATGATTATCTTTTTTCAACCAATGCAATTTTGTAAAATGAACAAAAGAGGTTGTTGCTGTCTTCCAAAACAAAATAGGCTATAAGTTTTAGAAGAATTACTTATATGAGCATTTTCTGATCTGCCACCTCAAAGCTGCACCAGTCACTTTTTAAATATTAACAATGGATTAAACGAGTAATGTGAAAGGAGTTACAAACTCCTGATGAACCCCCAAAGAGTTATCACCCGACTCTGTATTTCCCCTCACCTCCAGCTCGGAGCATTGTCTTGTAGCTAATTGTTTTGGTATTACAGCCCGTAACTTTACTGTTTTTGGGTACTCTCATTTTACTTATAAGCAATGTTTCCAGCTGCAGCAGCAGCTGTTCAACAAAATGACACAACTTTGCACAGGACCATTTGGACAGACAGACAGACACAGTTAGCAATTAGCTAGTTTGGTATCTATTGGCTAACACCCAAATATTTCTCAGAGGAGTTAGTGGAGAGCAAAACAGAACTGAGAGTTGAAGTATTTGGGCTTTTCCCCCCCAACATAGTCTTGAATGAAATGTCATTTCATATAATAGAAGTGTTCCCATGTAGAATCTTAATGGTAGACAAAGTCTTAGTGTCCCATTAAGCCATGACTGTGAGCCTGTATGCACAATACCAGGACCCTGGAATTAGCTCACCTATATGGAATTAATCTTTTTAATAACTGCTGTGAAAAAGGTCTATTCAACAAACAGAAATAATCATAATCCAGTAAGTAACGAACCATGTACGACACACAAGGAGATGTGAATAAATGTGTGTGTGCGTGTGCATACAAATGAGTGATGAGTGCGTGTGTCCTGACATAGCATTTCATTTGATATAGTATGGCTGACACCAGAGTGAGGTGAGTAGACAATAGTGTTGGGGGAGGGGGGCCACTGCCGCAGAAACTGCCTCTCAAAATGTCGGCACACATTCCTGCAGAACAAATACTGCGTCATATTATGGGAATGACTTCTACACAATGACAAGCAAAATCAATATTTCCCCACCCAGAATGATAATGTGGTAATAATGAACAATGAGGATGCTGACCGTGATAACTCATACAACACCACTTCACTCAGTCTCTGAATAGAGGCTGAATAAAACATAATTGGCAATCAAGGAACCCGGAGCCACAAGCCTGTAACCACTAATTTGCAATCACAGCACGGCGCAATTTGTATGCATGCCCCAAGTGTGCATACCATATATATATGTATGTATGTATGTATGTATGTATGTATATATATAGATAATATATATGTGTGTGTGTGTGATCATGAGCCACAAAGTGCAGAATTAACTCAGATGCATGATCAATTTCTGTTACTGTGGATGATGATAAGCTGTGTGAAAACAGATGAAACCTGGCATGTACCTTGGTAGCATTCACAGCTGATTAGTGTGTCCATTTATTTATAGAATAATATTTCACTGAAGTGATTCTTGGTGGCACATACTCTATTCACAAAACAGTGCTCTGCTCAGCTTAAATGCAATGTAATGCTTTGAACATCACCAGCAAGCAAATACACTGCAAAACATCCTCTTATCACTCAATTTTTGTCTGTAATTGAGTCCTTAAAATGTTGTTTTCTTACAGGTGAGCTCCTTAGCTCTACAAAACATTTTAATTTGTTGTTTTGGTTTAAATAAAACAAGTAAAATATTAATTAATACAATTATTTGTGCTCTATATAATTATTTGTGCTCGTGCTCTCTCTCTCTCTCTCTCTATTAGCTAGTATATATATATATATATATATATATATATATATATCGACAGATGTGTAGCTTTAGCACACAATTTGCCTTTCTGAGAATATTCAGAAAGTATTAGTTTTATTGCATTTACTTTGCGTTAATGCTCTGACATAGGTGTTTTCATTAGATACATTTTTCTTGTCAAATGATGGAAATATATGTATTTTTTGTTTGCTTTTTACTCACTCAAGTAGGTTGTCAGAATATGTTTCTATGATGGCTGTAGAGCCCAAAGCCCTTTGGAGTAAATAGAGATTTTCTTTTTTTCCCTGTCAGATTGGGCAAGTTTTCCCAGCTCAGTTACCTCAGGCCTATACACAAACAGTTGACAGGCAAACTGCATGATTCAGATGAGTGACCCCTTGGAAAATGAGGGAGCACACTTGGCAGTTTCAAGGCTACTGAGCTGCATGGCATTTGAAAGCAGAAAATTATGTTGTGTTTCACAACACAACGTTCCTCAGATCAGAGAGATATGGTGATAAATATGTCAGGAGTTTGGAAGCATATTTAGATATTTACTTTAGGGGAAATGTGTGATATGTCTACTAGACCATTATTGAAATGTCATATTTTCAAAGGAGAGTTTTAATCTTTTCCAATTATATGATACTACTTGACTAATTGACAAATTGCACTACTACTCCATCATGCATTCATCAGTCTTATGTTAAATCTGCTAAAGCTTAAAACCTGCGTGACATACCATTCCACTCCAATTCATATGCACGTAATTGATAAAATATTAGTAGGACATGCATCATCAATGACATTTTTTCGTGTTTTTCTTGAAAAGTGTTTGCTGTGAAAAAATACTTTCCAGTATTGTGATATACTTGGTAATCTTGTAACTGAAATAGTTACATATTCTCTATTTTCTGTACTTGTAAAATAATGTAATACCATGCCGTAAATCACTTTAAACAACTTGAAATATATTTCAATATTTTTTCTTTTTAGCTGTTTGTAGTTTCTATGACTGAAGTGTTTATGCAACTATTTGTTTTTTATCAATGTATCTTGAGCATCTTAATGAAATTATTTTGCTCAGTTAGTGAGAATGTGAGATGTGATAATAATTTGATTATAATTTTGACATTTGGATGATGTTGGATACGAGAGAGAGAGAGAGAGAGAGAGAGAGAGAGAAAAGATTTAGGAAAAAATGTTTATAACTCTCAAAGTAACGAATGGAAAAAAGTATTTTAGTGTCACCACCAAATTTGGTTGCGCAAACAACCTCTTACTTCTTTGTGTTTCTGTTACTGTAAACACTGTTCAACAACCAATATGAATCTTTGTAAAGCGACATTAGGCCTAGCTAACCACGGTAAATAATACACCTTTTGTAGATGTCTAATATGATTTCCAAAGTAATGGCATGAATTGAAGAGCATTAAAAAAGACATCTTCCTCGAAGCACATCCACATTACAAAGACTTACGCCAAACAGTTAATAACAAAACAACCCCCAAAATAAACACAAACATAGCTGAAACAGTGGCCTGCTACTTAGCTGACTAGTGAGGAACAATTACAGCAACAAAAAAATCTGTTAACATGCTAAACGACACTAATCGCCATCCATAGTTTACTTGTTACAGCACTCTGGAGCAGCAGCCAAGTCAGAGAGAAGAAGATACACAAAACAGAAAAGACATGGACCAGTCCAACTCAGTTTTTTAAAGCAAACCTAGTGTTTCCCAGCCAAACCCCAATCACCAAATGTGCGTCATCATGCTGTTAATAACAAGGTAGAGAATATTTCTCAATATTCACAAAACAGGGAACAATCATGGTAACTCATGCTGATTTAGTCTCCTGAGGACTATGACTTAGACCAGTTGGTATTTATTCGGCAAATGGACGAAGACATTACTGTGATTATGTGTATTTGGCGGATTGGTGAGCGTGGTGGAAGGGGATACAACAATCTCAGTGTAAAAAAATGGAATAAACAGCAACGTGTGGCTTTGCAGTTATCCTGTGGGGAGGAGTGAGCTTGTAACTTGGCTCCTGCTGATACTGGAAGCAGATTGGAGAGTATTCGTCTTTTGCTGAGCACTCTCTAAGAACTGGCCACATAATGTGTGTGGCTGTGTGCAACGTGGTATAAAAATGTGCCTATACTTGTAGGCCTATGAGTAGGGTTTATTCTTATCCCTAGAAGATCTGTGAAACTAACTTTAATGAACACAAGTTCTAGTGCTTGGTGATAAAGCAGAACCTTTCCAACAAACACAAGACTGCATGCTAACAGCTCTGAGAGGCTGTACTAAGGCACCGTTGTGCTTTGAGCTAAATGCTAAAATCAGCATGCTAACATACTCACAATGACAATGTACAGCTGAGGCTGATAGGAATAAATTAGTTTTGCAGGTAATTTGTCACAAACTGAAGTATTGGACGATTTGAAATTTTGACCTGATGATTGCATAAAATGAAAAGTTAAGGAATGAAGGGAAGTTATTATAGGGTGACCATACGTCCTCTTTTCCAGGACATGTCCTCTTTTTGGGACCTAAAAAATGCGTCAGGCCGGTATTTCTAAATAGTCTAAAATGTCCGGGATTCGGCTTTTGCTTTCTACAGTCAGCATTTGACTTTTCTCTTTAGGTCCCACCTTCTCGCACACCGCCGTTGGTCTAAACTAGCAGCTTGCTTGGCAACAGTGGCACATAGCACCTGAACAGCGTGACAAATGCTCAACAGCAGTGCTTGAAGTGGGCCGGGACTCACCGATAGGCATTAGTGGCACTTTTGATCGAGGCGATCGAGCCTTTAGTGTAGCTGCCCCTAACCTGTGGAAAAAACCTGCCAGTCCATATCAGAACCGCCCCAACTCTCGAACGTTTTAAATCACTGTTAAAAACACATCTTTTTTCTTTGGCATTTCCTTCGAGTGAAGTCTGTTATTATTCCTGGCAATTTTAATATCACTATATATCATACACTGTATATTATAATGTTTTATTGATGTACTTTTACTGTGTAAGTAGTGTCTTGTTGTTGTATTTTAACCTGTGAAGCACCTTGGTCAACCTTGGTTGTTTTAAGTGTGCTATATAAATAAAATTGATATTGATATTGACTTTTCATGAACCGACCAATCACAGCCTGGATGGGAGGGAAATTAAAAAAAGGTTGACGTGCTACAGCAAACTTTCAAAATGTTCAACTTGTTCTGCATGATTTAGTTATTGAAAAGTAAGCACACAAAAAACTACTACTTCCTGGTATCACCCAATCTTATGTTCATGCCTCATCCCACCTGGATCTGCAAATTCATTTAAAACAAAGTAGAATCAACAGAAACAACATTTTTCACTGTAGTCACCAACAGGGAAATAGGGCCGCAACGTAATCCTTGCAGGCAATTGCACCCCATCAAAGTACGTCCACTAAAGTGCTTGTTTTTACCACTGACAGGCTCAGAATGTTATTACAAGTGTCTGACAACATTATGGAAAGGATTCCTACAGAGACATATCACTCTCATCAAAGCTACCAGCCTCCACTGATAAAAACCTAATTTTACCTTGCGGAACACAAGAGTTGCTGGTCTACTGCTGCCTGTCAGTTAGTTTCTTTGTGTTATTGTGTAACTTTGTTATTTTTGTTTGTTGTTATTGAAAGACAAAAGTCACGCAATAACACAAAGTAACTAATCAAGGCAACTGATCGAACAAATCGAACGTGCTAAAAATTGAGGATTGACTCTTTTCCCTATTGCCAGTAGATGAATCAGCCTTTTCCAATTTTTCTGTAATGAGTCATGTTCGACGTCACAAATCCGTCGTTAAACAGGGTTAGTAAACAGTGGAAGGCAGTATGGAGGCAAGTGACAATGTAACCGTGGTTGCTGTGTGTAGCCCAAAAACTGTAAAAATAATGTGTAGCAGAGACATTTCTGAATTAACATTACTATGATAGGCAGGTGACAGATGTTTGTGTGCTCTGAGAGACGTCACAGCACTGATATAAACTCACAAAGCTGACGGACTGTTAGCCTAGATTTCTTATACTACATAAATATATGGACAAGTGCTCTGATTATGCAGTGTTTATTCACAAATTGATGTGGAAAGTCAAACAGCGAGATACATTGACTCCTGTAGTAAAGTATGTATTTGGCAACTCATAGGTTGAAAAAACCTTTAAGAAATTAACATTAAAAATTATTCTTTAATTTAACGAAACAATGTATCAATATGCCTATTTTAAATGTTAATTGAGTTTTGACAAAACGTACCCAGCCTCTGCAGAAGAACTGCATCTTGAAGGCCAGTTTTATTGGTTGGTCAAACAAAGGAAATCCTGAGCTCCAGATGTACAAGTGGTGTAGTGAATATCTTTTTCATTATTGATTGTTGCTTTGGTTAAACAAGCCATTTGAAGCTGTTACCTTTAACGAAAGAACTAATTTATACATTAATCAATGATGACAATTATCATTAGTTGCAGCCCTACCTGAGTAAGAGGTGAAATACAAGACCTGGACAGTTCATCCTCCCTCCTGTCTTTCTCTTGATTATTTGTTGAGGAGCAGGCATTAGCAGATGAAGTATCATTTAAGGTCAATCTGTGTTTGTGATAACTCTGGAGGGCAGTTCAATATATGGATTTGTTTATCTCCTCTCCGCATCCACAGGGGGCACCTCCATGCTCCCCGCTCTGCATGGTAAACCCACCACAACAAGTTACACACCCAGCAGAACAGAAACTGAATGAACACCAACCTCTAAATATTTTCAGTGACAGAAGTTCACACATTGCTCAATAATGTGAGTCCCTGATGTAATATTTTCCTTTTTAAACGCTCTGCAGGGAATCAAGCTTGATTTGTTACGGAATTGACGGCGGACAGCTGGTAAGTATAGAGAGAGTGTTTTGTTTTCCCCAATCAGCAGGCATCCTGCTGTTGTAATAGTTTTTTTTTCCAACGCTGTTATCATCTCTATTTCGAGTGCTTATTTTTCTCTTTGATAAACTTGACAAAAAGATCACTATAATTTTCCTTCAATATTCCAATAGGTGCTTCAAATATGCTTGTGGAACTCAGTAATGAGCATATTACTGTTGGATTTTCAGATGTATTAATGTTTGGCTTACAGTTTCTCTGTTTATAACTTCTAAAATGTTGTCCACGTGTAATGTATTTACACTTGTATTGTTTAGGTGAGAACATGCACTGTACTGTACTGACATATACTCATGTACTGTATATCATGGCCCAATTAACCTGCAAGGGAGCGCTGGGAGCAAAAAGTGTAAAAGTTGACCCCCTTATTTAGCAATGTGCAGAATGCGACCACTAATGAACAAAAACAATTAAGCTCTTAAAACTAGATTTTACAACAAAGCCCCCCCAAAGACAGGGTAAAAAGATTAGATAATATTGCAGGACCCTTCATAGTTAAGACTTTCTTGTTGCCAATTCTGTTAGCAATCAATTAATTAATGCACAAGAAAGCGACAGGAACCTGGTGCTTACCCTAGTTGCCCGCTTCACCGATGGGATTCCAGCTGTGCTGTATGTGTTGGTCATAATAAATAACTGTCACCGGCTTTGAACATTTAGATTCTGCATTAGGAATGTTATAAGAGTCCTCCACATGGTTTCCTTCTTCCATTATTTCACAACACATCCAGCAAACAATCACATCACAATCATACTTCTCACTGAGTCAATCTACAATCAGAATCAGCTTTATTTGCCAGGTATGTGTACACATACTAGGAATTTTTACTCAGGATTGTACATTGCTCACTATGTGCTTACTCATATAATAATACAATAATAAAATCAGGCACAGGCTTCAGTATAGAGAACTCATATATACACACTATAAACAAAAACAATATAGACAGATTGAGACAGTCATTGTGCTTCATCAAACAACAACATCGTACTTCTCAGCTAGACAATATGTGAGGGTGTAGTTGAGGATTTAGCCACCCCTCATGTTGTTGTAGAGTTTGCAGACTGGTACAGCCTTGTCTCCTGGCAAACATAATCTCTGCCTGGATTATGTTCAGGGGAAAAATTCTGAGAAACTAAAATGCTGCATTTATATCTGCCACTGAGTCACAGCGCTTTGGTCGGATGGTGTTGTTGGGTCTACAAGCTTTGACACCAGAGGTCGAGCTTTGCATCCAGGTGGTTCGTTTTAAGTAGTTATGGTTATGGTTTCGGTTAAATGTTAATTAACACATTGAGTCTTGAGATTCAAGTCACTGCAAACTTTCTGTTTTGTGTATTAAACCAGGACCTTAAGTTGGCAGTGACTGCCTTAACATAACCATAAAAGGTGTAACAATGCCGTAGTTACTAAAAGGTTGTATTGTAAGATCAAATACTTTTGAGGAAAAGAAATATGTTGTCAATGAACATTTTACTGATTTGTTTAATTTTGCGACATGCCAGATATGTTAATTTACAACATGTCCTCGTTATGGTAATGGGAAACTGAATCCAAGTGGTATTACGTGTCCTTGAAAATGTACTTGCTGTTGCAAATTAAGTGTATATGAACAGAATTTAGGTGAGAGAACAACTGGCTGGTATGCTTTCTCTCAATGTTTTTGTCTCAGTCCACAGTGTTTGCACATTGATTTGTGTATGCCCTTACATTAACCTGAACCAAACTACAGCCCTAATCCCAACCAATCACCTCTATGATGCCTAAACATAATCTAATGTTGGCCTGAATTGAATTGTAACCTTAAACAGGAAACACAATTTGAATTTCAATACAAGACTGGGTTATCTTCATGTGAGCACAGACAGCATCAGCTGGTAACGCTGTCAGTTCAACTGACTGCAGCTGTACCTCAAAGAAATAGTTCCTGAAGTAATTCTTCAGGGAGTGATAAATAAGTTGTAAGATCAGCAGTCTTCAGTTAGATCAAAACACATCAACCTGCAAAGCCCATGTGCATCCCTGCTAGAAGGGAAAGAAAAAGAAAGACAACTTTAAAAAATTCTCACATTTTGGCTTTAACTTGCTCACTTCCAGTATATCATGTCTATAGTGGTAAATTTAATTGTGTTCATAGGCTGAGACACACAGCAAACCGCAAGTCAAAGTAATTAGATTTCACAGAATTTCACTTGAATTTAAAAAAGAACAAGCTGTTTTGTTTCATGGTCGGCTGTGATGCAACACAACTGGAAAAAGGGACATGACATGGCTGAACTTCTCAAGGGTCAAGGCTTCCCAAACTTTTATTTGTAATTTCCAAAATAAATTAGCACCAATTCCATTTACATTACTGAGAGATTGCCAAATAAAAACACAGTTTATCGGCTTTTATATTCAGGCTGCAAGATGGAAAGCCTCCGCAAATTATTTATTAATTAAAAGTAAAACCCTAAATCCAAAACGCACACCTGCCTGTTGCTTACTAACAATGACAACATCTGGCGTGTCAGCTGTGAGGTTTTAAACACATCACAGTTAACAGTTGGACAATGGAAGGAACAACCTGGGAATATTCTTATCCATTTTTCCCAGCAGATCCATAAACATACGTATAAATAATCTAATTGTGAAGGTATTAGGGGATACAATAATAGTAGTAGGCTGCTTCAATATGCAGCACATACAGTAGGCCTACTTCTTCCATTTTCTAATAAAATTGGCATATCTTAAATGATAACTTTACACAAGCAACAATTCTGTTGAGTACTAGATAACATTGATTAAGAGTAGGTTCCCTCTCGGTTGTCCAATGTTGTATGATCAATCTTTAGTGCTGTCTAAACGCATTCATCAACAACCTTGGCAGATGTTGCAAATACACAGGATCTCCTAAAAAAAAGCATTGGACAGAATTTAAAACACGCCGCCAGCAACTTTTACAAAATGTTTCTAATGACAAACTATTGCATCTGTCAACTCCAAAAGACTTATTTCAATGTGCCATCAAAGAACATGCCAACATTTAACCCAGTAACGTATATACTTTCTCACAGATGGACAAACATGAAATACAGCTTTTCTTAATATATTTTAATCATTTGCATCCTCTAATTTAAAGCTGGACTGGCATTTACAACATATGCGTTACAACAACTCTGGCACATAAGGAAACTGTCTCAGTAATTAGTTTTTGGATTTCATCCTTGTGCTTCTCAGACATCCAGTGTAAATAATAATGTGAGTGATTCAGTCAGATTTACTCCTGGGAATAATAAAACACATAAGCACAGATTGCTGTATTGCTGTATGCAAATGAGCAGTGTTTGTGTAATTAATTTTAACTTTTATTAATAATATTAAAAATGTTTCTACTAATGACAAGGGCTTTCATTAAATTATGATTCCCCCAGAAGATAGTACATTATTTGGAAATATTTTTACACATTTAATGAACGAAATATTGGATCACATCATTATATTTTTTACTAATGGCGACTAGAGAGTAAAACTCCAAGTCCCACAAGACCTTGCGCCGATCATTGGCGTGTGTGCTCTGCATGCAGTGGAGAGAAATGTAGTGTTTGGAGGCGGAGAGTCAGTCGGCTCGCTGTGTATCTGTGTCGGGCAGCAGGAGGAGCCGACACCGACAAAAAAAAAAAGACCGATTCAAAGAAAGACATGAACGTTGCTCAAATGCAGAAATTTGAGCTTTGATTTGCACCGGAGGAAACGGTCGAATGTTTTATCTGAATATTTTAACGTGGACAGAAAGGGTGTTGACTACGGACACAACAACCCCCCGAAAACACCAAGAGGAATCGGCGAGAGGTGAGGGGAAAACCGTTTGGGGATGTGAGAGTCATTTGAAACTGTAGCGAAAATAGTGAAACGCTCCACACTTGGCTGAATTTAAGTTTAAGGAACAGTTTTAGTAGACTGCAATAACACGACAGGGAACATTTAACGTTAACGTGTAGCCTATTTTGGGGGGGTTCTCCTCAAAGCATGCAACTATTCGCTAGTCTGTATGGGGGGTTTTAAAAGCCCCCATAGGTGTAAATTGAATCCCATCTGAAATGGGTGAGGTTTGTCTGGCCATACAAAAGACTTGTGCTGCCTTTTCAGTCACTGGAGTGAATTCGTGTCGTTTGCTCTGACAGATTATTTGTCGCCTTCCGCCTCAAAACACAACTGGCTATTGATACGTTGAACATTTATTTGTTAAGCTTTGGCTGCAGGGTGCGCCTTAAAAAACGGAAAGGTGGAAATGTAGCAGTTGCAGCCCGTATAATGATAAAACCTTGTTATTTGGCAGCGTTACAAAGTAACCATCAAGACTGTGTGTGTGTGTGTGCATTTGCTCCAGTATAAAGAAGCAGCAATAGGCAGTGATATGGGGCTAAATAAAACGGTGGTTAAACTGTAGTTAGCCAAAAAGCAACACAAATCGAGAGATTCTTAAATGTCATGCCCTTTCCTTCTAAAGATCCATCATCATGGCAATTAACAGCATTTCCTAATCACCGACTATCATGTACTCCGGATTAAACTCTTTCTGTCACCTTAAAAGCCATTACACCCTTTTGAGGTGGGGTTACCTTCCACCTCCACCCATGTAAACGACCCCTGTAAGTGCAGGAAAGGGGGTCCTCTCGATTGGACCGCCCCCCCTCCCCCCAGTTCAGGACGGATGTGGACTGTTTGGGATTTAAAGCCACATAGGAAGGAAGGGGGGATCAGTGGATAGAAACTGGACGAACCTCTGCCAAACATTATGTTGCAGGGCAAGCAGGCGATGATGTGGGTTGTGGAGGATACAAGCACCGAAAACCAACATATCCACCTTTTGTGGCTGCAGGAATAGCTTAACCCTTCTTTGTAGGTTGGAAAATATCTGTAACAACAATGTGCATAAAGCCAATAAATATACTGATTTCTGTTCATTCTGTTTATTAATCCATTTTGTAATTTATCAACTTAAGTCTAACAAACAACTTTTTTGGTAAGATGGTTAATTGTGCATCAGCATAAATCATAAAGTTGTCTTTGATATGTGTCCTAATTTAGCCTTAATTTCTGTGTCTGCTTTCCAGGGGAAGAGCCAGGTTTAGTATGTTATTGGAGAAATTGACTGGGCACTGGCAGTCTCTTCCATGTTAATGTAATGGAAACGCGCTTTGGTCACCCCCGGTAGCATCTGAAATGCATCAGCGGAAATATATCAGCAACTCCCATGGCTAATTGTATCAAGCGGTGTTTTGAGTTTGCCAGTGGATGCACTCAAGAGCCGGGTGCCCTGTCATGCCCAGCGCCATGCTAAAGCAACACACTCATAATAACAAGGAGCACTCAGTTCAACCAGTGGGAAAGCTGTGGAAAAAGTTGGTGGAAAATCTATGGTTTGAGCCTCAGTTTTGATTTATTTTTTTTATTTTGACCTAGATATTCTGTAACTCACCATAGCTCTGCCGCTTTCCCTGCCTTCTGCAGCAGCTCTGCTTCCTTCACTTATTTTGCTCAAGTTGCAGTCACTCTGGCATCTTCTTAACATCAACACCAAGGACATCCAGACTGCAACCTTCTTTCTGAGAGTCACTTTTTCAACCGACAAAATGTATGTTCGAGTTTACTGCAGACATTTGTTGGAGGTGAAAATGTGAGGGGTAGAATGAAGGGACCCCTATGAAGAGGAGGAATAGGTGGAACAGCTGCACTATATCAAAATGGCCCAAACCAGTTTGCTGCAGGGGAAGCGCTTTTACTGCCGGGAGTGGGTCTTCCATAAGATCCAGCATTGCCTCCAGGAGAAAACCAACAACCTCAGTGGAGTGACGAGCACTCCCAGTAAGCAGCCACCACTGACACCCGGCGGGTGTGCGTCCAACCCCGGCACCCTGACAGCAGGATCTGCAAAGTCAGGTAGCTCCTGGGGGGTATTGCTGGTGGGGGGGCCAGGTAGTGGGAAAACTGCAGTGTGCACAGAGCTGTTATGGCCCACATCGACCCAGGGAACACACCGGGGTCTCCACCAGCAGAGTCTGGCTTTCCACTTCTGCCGGGCGGACGACTCGGACACGCTGTGCGTCGGCGGGTTCATCCGAGGTCTGGTGGCTCAGATCTGCCACAGTGGGCGGGTGCCGGGATATGAGGAGAAGGTGCGTGACCCAGCTGTGCAGAGCACTTTGCAGCCTGGAGAGTGTGAGAGGAACCCAACAGAGGCTTTCAAGAGGTGAGGAAGAACACCCGCACACACACAACTACACCCCTCTTCCTTTTTTCTTACTCTTACTGTCACCTACAGCCAGATGAGTTATTTATTCGCACACCTTCAGACAGATGAAGAATTAATCCAATCCACGTTATTGCTATTGAGTAGTTGGATCGATGGAGAATTAATTGACAACAATTTTGGCAGTTCATCGTTTAAGCCAGTTAACAAGCAAAACTGCCCAAAAATTGTTTCCCAAATGTGAAGATTTGCTGCTTTTCTCAGTTTTATAAAGAATTAAACTTAATATCTTTGAGTTTTGGACAAAATAAGCATTTTGCAGATGCTACCATGACCAATTTTTACTATTCACACGACATTTTATTTACTGAATGATAAATTGAAAAAATATTTAACTAGTAGTCTCTTGATAAAAACAACAGATTGTTGCAAACCTGCTTGAAATCCCTTGCAGTATAAATTTTTTAGGAATGACAACCTCATTCTTTGCTTTCCATGACACATGCCTGTTGTAAGGTATTATTTGTAGCATCTAAAATAAACAACATTCTAATTGATCCTACTACTCCCCTCTTGTGGTTCCAGGTAGTGTTTGAAATCTAGGAATTTGGTTTGCCTAGAAATTTAAAATGTGAGGCCAAAGCCTCCCCTCCCCCTCCCATCCCTCTCCACCCCCTGACCCTGATGCACCCTTCCCCCTTTTCTTCTGACTGCTCACACTCATTGCATAGCTCCGCCTCGGCAGCCTCTACACTTATTTGATGTCATGGTTTTGTTGGTTTTCCCCCCTGGTGTGGCATGCTGGGTGGGACTGTCCCTTCTTGGCTTCTGATTCAAGAAAGGTCAGATATTTTTAAGTTGCAGCCGAGCTCAGGTGGCTGGAGACTGATGAGGAAGGAGCTCTGAACTGCGACTGACTCACTGACCTGAGTGACTGCACTGCAAAAAGATGAAGTGCACATGTGAAACTGAAGTACAGCAGGTTTGTGGACTTCCACCACGCCCGGGCATGTAACGCGATCAAGATGGACTGTTATTGTAGGCAGAGGCTTTAAAAGGAGCTGCGCGTGAGCATGTGGGTTACTTGCACGACTTGTCTACACAGTATAGGTCAGGCAGTCTATGCAGCACAGACTGGAATGCAGCATTGAACACACACACTCACACTTCTTGTCTGGCCATCTGGTGATGCTTATTGCACCATCTCAACATCACACACAGAGGGGGACAAGTAGGTCAAACGTTCAGCAAGGTAAATAATTTTTTTTAAACTATCACCAGTCAACAGCTTAACCCACACTTCTTTTTTTTTAACATGCTCATTCCCAAGGAAGTGAGCACTCCTCTTGTCATCTGCTCGTAATCATGCAAGCTCTACCGATGACTCTGACTTCAGTTTGACCCTCTCAGATAAAAGGCAGGTTATCGTAGAGACATAAACAGACACTGAACCCAGCAGGAGCGGACTTCTCACATCAGCTCTGCTCTTTGTCTCGCTGGATGTCGAGGGCCTTTTACAGACAGTCACATTTGCTCAGCCTTGCCTCATGAAGCAAAAATTTTGTAGCACTTGAAACCTCAGGCCCTAAATCTGTGGACAACAAAGACATTAGTGCTTATTGCCACTGCCTGTGTGTGTGTTGTTTGTGAGCCAAATAAGCACTTCGGTGAATGCGTTATCACCCATCTCAGGTGTAAAACTGTCCCAGGCACTGTTGTATACAAATAATCTGAACAGCTCCCCTGCCGTTCTAGATTCTATCTGGCTTCATAAGCCAAGCTTGTTGGCTGCATCTGGCAGTGACATAAAAAAATTTAAATCAGAGGGAAGAATGAAGGGGCTTAAAACTTTATTGTTAGTCATCCAAGAAAGGTTAAATCAAGGGCAACTGGACTTGGTTGAAGATACTTGGAGATGTTTCTCCTCTCATCCAAGCGGCTTCATCAGTTTTAACTGATGGGCAGATCGTCTCAGCTATTTAACCTTTAATGTTAGTCAACAGTATGACCACTAATTTACATCAGGGATACAAATTCACAGGTGGGTGCATACCTCTGTTTGATTGCACAGATTCCGGCCTGTACTTTACTCAATAAAAGTTATACAAATTTAATTTAGTTAAGGGTCTTGCTTAACACGGGTTTAGCTAGGGAATGAATGCAAATTCTTTAGCCTAGTCAAAGACAAACAAGTCTGTTTGTTGATAGTAATCATCAGTCTTGTGTTAATACATTGAAAGTGGTTCAGACACTGGTTTACATCCCCTCTGTGCAACTTGATTATTCCTGTTCCAATCGGCATGTCTGCAACCATAGCCAACGAGACTACGGACATTTTGAAGTTGAGTTTTGAAATTTTCTAGCAATAAACACATTTTTCCACATTTAATTGTTTGTTTTTGATCACCTCAGTCCTGTGTTGTTGTTTTTTTGTTGTGTTTTTCTCCTGAATATAGGTAAATGAAAATTCCCAAACCACTAGATTTAACTGACTTGAGTAGTTGTCAGTAGTGGACGAAGTATTTGGATGTTTTTGAGGATCTTTACTCCTTAAAATGAATGGTGTTTTCAGCATTGCAATGTTGTAGCTAGTATACAAACATAAACTGAAGTACTATTACTTTGTATAGTGTTGCATAGTTTAATCTATAGCATTGTGCTCTATATAAGAAGCTGATTGTACAATTTGTATCAAAATCTGCAAAGTAACTGAAGGCACCAGAAACTATAGCTGTGAGATAAATATAGTATATATTTAGTATATGGAGTAAAAAGGACTTTGCAGTACTGATTTATTTCTGTTGTCCAAATTAAAAATTCTAGACAAATTATATAAATAACACTGATTTCACTGAACTCTTCACATATGAAGAGTTTGTAATACAATCTGAAGATGTCATCATGGCCTTTGGGATCCTGTGATACGCATTTTTCACTATTTGTTGACATTTTATGGCTAAGAAATTAATCAGTGAAATAAAAAAAATATAGATTAATTGCTAATGATAATAATAATATTGATTTCACCCAGTCTTACGAGAATGCATTTCTTTTATGTACTGAAAGTAATGTGATGCATTAGCAAGGCAGATGCCTGCCAGCAAAAGGTCATGAGCCACAGTTCTCCAGATAAAAGGCAGTTTCACCTTTCAGTTTGCCTTTCGTCTACCAGTACAAGCTTATGTCTTGTTCAGACAATACATTTGATGCTTATGGTACATTCATTGCCATTAGTACTAACTGATGTGTTTGACACTTGGGTTGTAGTGTATAATCAAGATTTTTATTTCTAGAGAGAGCCAAAACACATTCATCCAATCAGTCTTTGTCTTAGCTCTATCAAAGGCCATTGTCATGTTTTGACTGGAGTCCTCCAGTTTGAATGAATTTGTGACTTTCAAACAACCAGTCAGCATCCTGCCATTCAACATTGCACACGTTCTCCCTCCAGGACAAAAGAGCTGGCTTCAAATAGGTGGAGTTAACCGAGTCGTGTGGGTCTGACTAAAGGCAACCTTTTTTTGCTGATGCTGCCTTTTACGTTAGGTGTGACCTTATGTGGATCTGTTGTCGGGCTGTTCTCCAATGAGCATGAATTGGGTTTCTGTTTCTTTCTAGGGCAAAGACTTCAGAAATGATGAATGGCCGTGGCTTAAATTTGTGAACAGGACTTGAAGTTTCTTGGCAGTGTTTTATTCCCACAGCGTGTCCGTGGAAGAAATCGATGCTGTAGTTCAGATATTTTTATACATGATGGTTAAAAATGTTGATTTTCTGGCAGCTACATCAAACATTTCTTTGGAAAACGTGACCTGTTGCTTTGTTCCAAAAGACTGTTGATAATTCAGATAAGTAGGGACATTAATCAAAACAGAGGCATGCTTAGGTCTAAATTGGTAGCCTCCAGTGAACATTAATATTTTTGGCTTTTTTAAGTTGTCATTTTACAAGACAGTATGGTATTACTGGGTTACAGCAAACATTTTGACAAGTGAATTCCAGTTATTGAGTCTTGTAGGAAATTGTGAGGTACAAAGCCAGACATGTAAATAAATATGAAGATGTTTGGAAAGATGTCTTGACATCTTATGATTGGTTACCCAAACAAGTGAAACCCTCATTTAATGGTTACCTAAATGAGAGAAACTGTCAAATAATGTGAAATTAGTGGGAGAACAGTAATTTCACCAATGTGTCTCTTGCCTCTCTTTGTGTGATTTTGAACACAGTTTAAATTGGGGCACAATTCACTTTTGACTAAAACCAATCAAGACATTTCTTATTGAATTGGCAAGGGTGCTTTGTGGTTTTTTTTTTGATCACTTTTTGACTGTTGCACATTGGGCGGCCCAGCTCATTGGGGTTAAGGGACGCTAAATGAAAGCAGCCCCGTGCTTTCATGTGGTGCACGACTGTGGAAAACTCTCTGCAGATTAGGGCTACATTTTAGAAACAAAAAAAGGCTCCCAGTGTGACGCATCAACTCCAGTTGAGCAGATGAGGAGAAAAAGCAGCACTGGTGCGGCTGCAATGATGACTCAGCAATCTGAGGCCAGCCTCTGTCTACACACCAACGGCGGACGGTGTATGTGTTCATGCGAGGTTTGTTTGTGTGTGTGCGGATATACCTATGTGCTTTTGTGGGTAACTCTTTCATATTATTGTCATTCCACTCAATAAATAAGATCATATATGTGCTCAAGCTTGTATTATAGCTCATAGATACAGAGTTGATACAAGTTTAGACTCCTTCATAAAGGTGAATGGGGGGCTGTAACTTGATTTTATAACTTTCTGAATGATCATTTAGTCTATAAGAAATGAGAACATTGCGAGAATTATCCAACATATGTAACATATGCATCCCAAGGTTAAGACTTTAAAATGCTTATCTGGTCTGACTAATAGTCCACAACCAGAACAAGTGAATGTTTGGCATTTTTGCTTGATAAATTATTTACTAGCCCCTGAAAACCTTGTTTTGAAATCTGAACTATTTACACTTAATATTAGTCACTCAATTAGCAACTATTTAAGCTAAAGTTTTTGAAATAATCTTTAAGGATTTCTTATGAAAGGTTTTACACCTAAGAAAACAGCTAATCTGCTTCATTAGGACTGTGTGCTAAACTCTGATTGGTGGATGTAAATATGTGACATCACCTTCCATCCAATGAGAAAAGCAAGGACAAAAACAGAAATGTAGAAATTGCTCCCATGAAATATCCAAACTGTTCTAACCTTTTTGCGTATGTTGGATTGCTCATAGTAAGAAGCTGATTAATCAAATATTTAAGATTGTTTTTGGAAGATCTACTAGTTGTTATATGTTCATCTCATCTGCGCCAGACTAGCAGCTCACACTGCTGCCTTTTGTTACCAGAAATCTGAACTGAGGTAAAGATGGCTGGCAGCGGACACCTTGCAGGTTTACCTGTCCAAATCCATGTAAACTGTGTATATTCATGTCTTTTTGTGCAGACAGTTTCCATGTGTGAGGATAGCAGGAGGAGTGTAGAGTATTTTGGAGGCAAACTGTGGCAGGAGTGTCGGCGGAGAGAAGAGGGAGGGGGTTGAAAAGGATGAAATTTCAGATTCCTTTGACAGTATTGGATAGCTGGCCAGGAATGCACACCTCGTCTGGGTTGAGAAGAGCTTGGAGTTTTGGAATAGTTATCTGAGGTATGTGTGCTGGCCAGGAACGAAGTGTGCAGTTTGTTGACACTTTTGCAAATCATTAATAGGCTGCATTTAGGGGTAAGCAAGTTTGACTGATGATTGAAGAGGCTGGATTTGAATGTTTTGATCAGAAGGTCTATTTTGAGTATTTGAAGTTTTAACAAACTACTAACAAAAAAGATAAGGTGACTCAAAATGGCAACACTCCCAGATGCAGCCCCTACCGTCAGAAAAACATTGTGATCACTGTGTGACCAGTCCCATGACAGAGTGTTTATAATCACAGACATCATGAGACTTCTTCTTAAAGATCATCAGATACCAACTTAAGTTTGTCATTTGAAAGGGCATTAGTAAGGGTCGATTATAGGGAACCATTTTGGGCTTGTTTTTAAAAGAACCAGTTGTTTTTGTGTGTGTAAGGCACCCAGATCTGGCTCTTACATGCTCCTTACTTCCCCCTGACCAAGCAGTCTCCAGGACATTGTTTGTCAGACAGCTGGAAGCATTTGTCTGCTTGGGATCCAGCACAGAATTGATTGTGCAAATCCATTAAGCCTAGATCAAATTCTCGCATTGTCTGGCATGTTTTAAGAACGGCAGAAACAAGCACTTTTTAAATACTTACAGGACCATTCAGAAGTGATTGGAGTGTTTTGCTGCTGTGTTGCATCATTATATGAGGTGACAGTTTGTGGGAAACACCTGCTTTGACATCACTAACTGAGGTGTGGCCTGAAGTGAACCATGCTTGAGAGTTTTAGCTTTTAGAGAGTGAGACTGGGTATTTTTTATGAAATAGGTTCCAATATGATACTTGAGTTTCTGTACCAATAGCAGATTATACATTTAAAAGCATTTAGGCCTATGTGACAGAGTGAGCCAGACTTATCAAATGCATCAGTTTTTAATGTTTCCCTTACACAAGCATCCATACAAGAACTTTATAGATGATTAAAATGGCAATAAATTAGTCAATGTAAATCAGTTATATTTTCAAAGAAAAAGAATCAATGTACAAAATTTCATAGCAATCCATTCTGTAGTTGTTGTAGTCTGACTGACTGTCAGACTGCGAGACGGAGACAGACATTGCCATCCCTACAGGCAAGCCGCTAGTGGGGCTAAAATCAGACAGAATAAAATGTTCAATGAGAAATTCATCAGAAATGGAGCTTCACAAATTCCAAACTGCTACCGGCGCTAATAACCCAACCGTACCCGTGTAGCAAAGAACTCACTGAGATATGAAATGTGTACAGAGTAGCTTCATGTCAGGGGAGATGTGGATAAATTGTGCACTTAATAGAAAAATGTCAGCATGGTTTAAAGCTCAATTGTGTTGAGACACAATGTAGTTGTGTAGCTTAATGAGGATTTCTTTTTAAAAATGTTGCCCAATTCTTCAGTCTGTCGTTTTGAACAAATTATTAAAATGGCCATTGCTGTATTTCTGAAAAATAACTAATTTACTGCTGCAACGTTCCATCATCACAGGGTTATCTGTCTAATGAAATGCTCTCAGCACAAATGAATGTAAATATGGAACCACAGCTTACATAACAGCAGTTCAGTTCCAGTGTAACCACTCTGCATCAAACTCTCGATTCATTAAAAGCTTTTTAAAAAAACAAGCTTTATTCAATGCACACCCTTTGTGCAGAAACTGTAAGGAAGCTCAGATTTGGAGTTTATGTCCAGTGAGATAAAACTGGAGTATGATGATAACAGATTGAGGAGGAAACAAGAGCATATGGCCGATGTAACAGGAAGAATACAGTTAAAGTGTCTGAGCCTGGCTTTTCAGAACATTTGCTCCCAACACTAGTCCCTCTTATTGTCCTCATCAGCGCAATTACTTTGAACAAGATAATTGCAGTAACATTATACAGAATGAAGGAATCGCATGAGAAAGTGAGAGTAGAATCTGCAAGATAGTTGTCTCTTTCACTTTAGATATGCCGGTGCATGAGTCAGCTGTTGTCTTGGAGCTCTGTAGTACTAAGCTCTCCTGACTTTGCAAAGACGCTGAGCAGGCTTCCTCCAAATTGACTCGATACTAAATGAAGAGATGCAGGTTCTTCTAATGAAACAGCCTATCTGGTTTTCTACAGAGCTTTGTTGAAGTTGAGAGCTCGACTCAGCAGTTAATCATGATTATTTTAGTCAATGTTGAGGTCATGAGTATTTAACACGATTACTCACTTGGGTAACATCATGCATTTAATTAATTTTTTTAAATGTAAATCTTAAATTAAAAAAAAACATTATGCATTATAGGGTGGGGCAATCGTCATATCGTCTGATCATGGCTATTTGAGATCACAGATTGGCGATCTGATTGCCAGGGGGTGGTGTTACGTCGCAGCAAGTCGGTGAAGTGTCAGCAGGGAAGAAACAGGCTTATTAGTTTTAAGGGAAACCACCGCAAACATCTGTAAATACACCGTGCAGTGTTTCCCACAGAATTACCATGCAACTGTGGCGCCGTGCACGCACGGCGGGGGGAAGGAGGGTGCAATCGATAGCAGCTATGTACAGTGTGTCAACCTCCACAACCCAGCTGTATTCTAACATAAATATATCCGTCTCCGACATTGACAGCGTTGTGTTAAGAAAATAGATAGACAGATTAACTTCAGTGCATTCGTTTTTCTATAAACACACGGCTCGTTTCAAGGTGTTTGTGTGTGAGAGAGAGAGAGAGAGAGAGCGCCAGCAATCGGAGGCGCTGAGTGAATCTATGCGGTGCACGCAGCTCCACAATGAATTATGATTTTACTCACATTAAATATATGGCGGTCAGCGTTATATTGTAGCGTGTGTGTCGCCACAAATAAATCATTGAATGGGAAACACTGCTGTGTGGTGCAGATTCTAGAGACTGTTTATGTCATCTTAGTTCTGATAGTGAGTTAGTTAAAAATTGCCTAAATATCGGCGCATGGGAAACCAATTGCTGATCACCCGTTCAATCATGGATAAGCAATCCAATAGCCAATCGGAACAAACCCAATGCATTATCCCCAAAATCGCCCATGAAATAAGAAATAGTAATCCGGCATTATTAACGTTAAACAGCATATAAGAGGATGAAAGCAACGCAGTGTTTCCCTTGGCTGACTGCTTACAGGGGTGGATGAGCCACCAAGGGGGAGCTGTGTGTGTGTGTGTTTGAGCTGAAGAGAGACAGGTCAACTGCTTGAGTAGAGGACAACTCCTTACTTAATACTTAGAGATAAAATTCAGCCATGGTGTCCTGTGAGAAGATGCCCTTACTTAAACCAGCAGTGAGTAAGAAAAGTATAAATAATATGTAATTTGTTAAGCTATGACTAGAGGAAAAGTCCGCTAGGCTAATTCATGCAGTGTAAAATGCTGTAGGCTTAAGTTATAGCAGTCATAACCCCCCCCCGCCCCGCCCGTCATGGCTTGAGCCGAACTAAACATGCCACAGCCTGGCTAAGAGTGACTTTGGGCAATTAGGGAGTGGGGAGAGGCACCTCTGTAAAGGGAAGGGCTGTGCTGGATTTATAAGAGAAGATAAAATGAGAGCATCATTGCGAAACGGAATGCGGCACAATGATTGTTTTGTCTTAAATATCTTGTTTTCATAATCGTAATCCAAATAGAAAATAAAATTTGATTAATTGCACAGCCCTGATCCAGACCTTCTGTTTTCTGGAACTTTTGCTGTATCCTGGTCAGTGTTTGTGTGTGAGTGTCGTGGTGTTTGGGTATGTGGCATGGATTTCAGGCTCTGCACCCGCTCTATAAAATGAGCTGTGTAAATTTGTAAGGCGCTGGCTCGGTGCCTGGTGCTGCCCTGTCGGCCAAGACATCTTCACTAAACGTCACATTGAAAGCTTCACTTTACACATTGTGGTGGGAGAGATGGCCGCTGCAGTCATGAACACAACACGACAGATGGTGAGTGCATTAGATGCATTTCACATCCCCCTTCTTCCCCTTTTTTTTTTCTCATCTTAAATAGCACTTGGCATCAACTTGGGCATATGTTGAGGACTTGAGCAAGAATAGTTGGTACAAACATCCAAGACCGTGGTGTGTGGGCTGAATTACTTTACATTTTTCTGGCTCAGGTATGCTGCAGGTTTGTCTGGCAAACTAAATCGACATTTCCTGAGCTTATTGTCTCCATCTCCAGTGTCCTGTGGAGTTTTCTTTTTCTACAGTCCTTGTCTTTTGACTCTTTGACAGCCTGAAAGTAGCTGAATTGTGAGGGAAGAATGTCTCTTTGTTTTGCCCACTTGCTGTCACTGTGAATTTGATTGTCTCAGTAGACAACGTGGCCTCAGACACAACCATTCACACACAGTCACCCCTGTGGATGGACATTACTTTTGGCAAGGCTCCCAGATGGTGCTGCACATTCTCTGTGGGGCAGCCATCAGACAGAGCGATTGACTAACATCAGGGCAGAGCATGAAGTTTGGAGGTCCTTTGCAAGGGTTTCTTTCTTGTCAAGGGTTTAAACTGATTGAAAAATGTTTTGAATACAAGTTGAAATTTGTAGCTTTGTTAAAACAGGTTTAACTGTCCAGTGTTTACCTGAGAGGAAGCTGTATTTTGAATGATTTCATTGCGCTGAAATCGATTAATAGGAGTTGACACAACAATCTACCTTTTTAATTCCAGCTTGTGATTTATGTGATTTGTTGCTTTTCTAAATAAAAAGTGTATATTAACAATAATACTAATAATATGTATTTGTATAGCATTGTTCATATAATGAATGCAGTTCGAAATGCTTCTAAACAATAAAATGCACTAAATCGAAGACATTGCCTCAGGCTTTG
Source organism: Micropterus dolomieu (assembly GCF_021292245.1). Classification (NCBI taxonomy): domain Eukaryota; kingdom Metazoa; phylum Chordata; class Actinopteri; order Centrarchiformes; family Centrarchidae; genus Micropterus; species Micropterus dolomieu. Next base: position 28,961,102 of record NC_060168.1, on the reverse strand, counting down.
GGAACTTGTGATAAGTTTTTGCTATTTTCAGACAGCTGTATACAATAATCAGTTAAGTGTTGTGTTCCTGCAAGACTTATGACAACTTTTTTTTACTTTGATATATTGTACATTGTTAACATACCATTTAATACATAACAGCAGTATCATACTTGCCAGATATTCCATGACTTCATTTTGGGATATTTAGTCAAACATAAAAACTGTGTCAATACTCACTGTAAAAAATGGCCATGTCTGTATGTCCCAGCACTTTGGATTGAAAGCACATAGACCTTCGCCCCAACTATTTCTGTTCCCATGTGCTTAAGGATAATGAACTTGGGCTAAAATGGTAGATGCTTAAAAGCGAATGGCTTTGGAGCCACAGGCTTAGTGACAGGCTGTTGAGCATCCAGAGGAAGTCTCATTAAAACAGTATTTTAGTGTTTTATGACAAAGCTTAGAACCAATGTCAGTTCCATTAAGGAAGAGTGGTAGTTGAAGAGTGCCATCATCCGGAAGGTGACCGATTTTATCTGCCCAACAGCTACCCATAAAAAAAAGCTTCAGAAGCCTTGAAGCCGTCTGTACTCTTGAATCAAGTTTTTATGTCGATTAATTGATTTGTTCAACCCCTTTTGGCATGTTTAATTAACCTAGACCCAGATTAAAATGTCACTAATATGAAATCATCAGATCCTTTATCGCAGCCAGTCGAGCTGGAAGTAATTTTAAGTCTTGGGAAATGACATTTTCCCAAATGTACGTCTTATGGCTGGCTTCAGACTGTTGGTGGCAGTCACAGTGGAGCAGTGGGCTTGCCAGCACTAACATACAGATGGCTGGCAAATTATAGGAAAAATCAACATGAAGTGTTTCAAGATGGAGTCAAGCCACTACAAGCCTTCAGAACAACTTCAGTGGCCTTGCCAAGTCTGGAAGATTGGAAGAAAGTGCAAGATATTCTCTAATTTATGTATACAACCTTTATTACTGCTGTACAGAGTACAGCAGATAAAAAGAAAATCAAAGACACAACAAAAGGACATGTAGCAGCAGTGATAGTTGAACGTTTTTATCATTTAGATGGTGATTTCATGGTGGAGACCACTGTATTACACGTTTGTCCAAAATCTTCCAAAGGTATTCAACTTTGTTGAGAGCTGGCAACTGTAAAGGCCATAGTATTTTATTCACATCATTTTAAAACACACCAAACCATTCAGTGAGCTGTGGTGCACAGAAGCATCTGCATGTGATATGTTTCTCCACTCTTTTTTTCAAGTTTTTCCTTTAATTTGTCCCTGTCTGGACCTCCACAGAACAAAATATGCATTTGTTGGCTATCTCGCTTCAGTGAGAGTTAATATGTAAAGTTACACATTAGCGCTGGAGCGACTAGATTCCATGTCTGGCTTGCAGTTTGGCGTTGATAAAAGGTTAATGTAGCATTAAAACTGTTTTGCACTCAGCTGAGTAATGATGTGATACTTGATACAAAATGCTATACATCATGTTTGCTTTAGCACTTGATGAGTGTTCATATTCAAACATCAATATTTATGTTACAGGGAGATTTGTTGAGGTTTGACTTGAGTCTTCGATGTTTAGTTTTCGCGACAGTCGCTGAACATGTCTTTGATATAATCTTAAGGCTGAACATTTAGCTCTCAGGCAAAGTTTTTTTGTCAAACAAAAAGGCACGTTGAATTATAAATGACTGTCTTCTCTGGGTATTTCTGTGCAATTTGGTTTGGATGGAGACGCGTATTTAAACGCCTACACTCTCTACCAGTTGAGACTGATGAACTGAGAATAGTACACCTCAAGAAAATCACTCTCTTGTTCACCATGACTGTGGTTGTTGTAGTGGCTGTGTTGCATCTTAGATTGTAAATTATTACAGTGAAATATCATCAGGAAGAAGTACTGAATCTACATTCTTTATACAGTGTAACCCCAGTTTTAGGGTATAGCAGGAAAAACCAACAAAGAAAAATTTGAAAAATAATTCTTTTGCCATTTATTTTGAAAAATCTAAACATTCAACAGTGGCTCATTGTCCATATTCTAACTGTAAAGGTGAAGGCACTCAAATAGTGTTAATATGAAAAAACACAAATGTCAGTAATGCTCCATGCTAAGACTCAGATCTGTTGATAATTACAGAACAACTGTAGCTTGTGCTCATTTACACAGGGTAGAGACAACAGACTGACTAAAATAGACACAGAAGCTCAAGCACTTTGACCATTTAGTGGCGCATCATGGTCACATATCTGCTACAATAAACACTCCTATTGCATTAGTTGCTACTTTGGCACGGCCCAAATCTGCAGTGCGAGGCTGCCTGAACGCTGTGGGGAGAAGGACACACCATCCAGTCTGTTTTTGTATTGTTCCGCTATTTGACAGATTCGGACAATGACGCCGTAAATTAAAATTAAACTGGAATGATCCTATACAGTGGATCAATATGGCATTTTTCCATTGCCTGTACCAGCTCAACTCGACTCGCTTTTGGCCCACAGCCCTCCGTTTTCCATTGCACATAGTACCCCCTAAATGTAGCTGGTTGTCATTGCAACGGCACATGAAACTGCCTCATGTTCAACGCGACACACACCCGGTAAATGCAGTAATACGGACAGACTAGTGCTTTCCCTCAAGGAAGAAGATTATTATTTGCCAATTATTCTGTACTTTGCCTGCAGTAAAGTTTTACTGGAGAAAAATGTTTTTCTGTCCATATGGGAATTATCTCAACCAGTGAGATTATATTCTGCCTTCAGACAAGTGCTGTCTCTCAGAAATGTTTGTATATAACAAAAACTAAAATCACAACACAATCAAAAAGATGAAAACTTGATAACATTTCGCTCTCTTTCTTTCTCTTATCCTTCTTTCCTCAGATGTGTCCTCTTGCCTCTCCTGAGTATTAAGCCGCCTCAGCAGTCTCTCTTCCTGCTGGTGGACTCCATCGATGAAGGCTGTCAGCTGGGTGAAGGGGAGCAGAGATCCTCTCCTGGTTCCCCCCGGACAATCGCCGAACTCCTGGCCAGTCATCACGAGTTCCTGCCTCCCTGGCTGCTACTCATCTGCTCTGCACGACGACAGAATAAGGCCATTACTAAACTCTTCACAGGTAAACAGTCCAGCACTTAGGTCACATAGGTCATTATTTCAGCTGCCATGTTTAGCATTTTTTTTAAATCAATACATCATTGTCAAAATAAATATCTTAATCACAACTAAACCAAGCTGATGTGAAGAGACAGTTTCATAGATGAGGTAGTATTTTCACCTGTCAGTACTGCTCCATGCTTGTTTCCACTGAATGGCGACGGTTTTGCTATGTTAATGTGAGACATTTCACCTGACAATGCGGTTACAATCAAAGCCTGCGGCCGTTCCTTTCCTGCCATGGCTGTTCAAATAGTACAGGCGCAAAAGACTTTCTAACATCACAACATGCACAAAGAGATTAGGGTCATCAATGCAGACCTCTATAAGAGCTGCAGTGCTTTCTTGCTGTCCTATGACACTCTACCATACCAGCAGCTATTATCTCCTTGTCGGGCCAGCAGCCTTCTCTGTGGTGATGAGCTGGCATAACATTAATCAAGAACATGACTGTGTGGGAGGAAGTCTCCTCCGCAGACTCGCATTGCTGCGTGTACCCTCTCTACCTTTCCAAAACCACTGAATGTGGGAGCTTCTCCTGCCCTCGGCTTAAACCATTACATAATATCCCAGCAGTCGAAGCAATCATACTCCCCACTCAGGACATGCGTGAAGTCAGGTTCAAGGCTGAAAGAGCTTCACATTTCCCCCTACTTTAACTATATATATCTCTCTTACCTATGCATTACCCTACAATCATAAGTTGCTGCCTTAAAACATATAAAATCAAACAAAACATTATGCAACACAATATACAGTATCTCACATTATATATTTTCATGTGACAACACTGAAGAAATGGCTTTGCTGCATTGTAAAGTAATGAGTGTACAGGTTGTATAACAGTGTAAATTGTAAATATCAAATAGCCATTAATGTCTAAACCACTGGCAACAAAAGTTGAGTACATCCCTACATTCATTGATTCATAGTTGGATGTTAAATACTTAAACCCATCTATGGATGTGAATTCTTACATCTTAGCATTATATTTAGCTTAATTAGAGTGAATGCATCTCTAAAGAAGTCATTGTCAGTCTGTTCAAACTACATTGGTCCAGTTAAGTGTAAAGAGCCACATGGATTGAAGAGGTCACCAGCAGGATTTTTCAGACTCAAGTTCTCTTAAAATGGGTGTCATTTGTGTATTGAGTGGGTATAATTTCATGATGCAGTTCAGTGTCACCATTACCAGAGCACCTGCCTCTCATTAGAAGGATTGTCATGTGTTTACACCTTAACTCGGCAATGTAGTTTTAAAGTAGGTTGTAAATGATTGGGTGCAGTGTTGGGGATTAAGTGAAATCTTAAGTGTAGGTGTTGGACTGGTATAAGTGTAGTTTAGATGAGTGTAGATCTGATCAGTGTTGACAGTGGCAGCAAGTGTGTGTGTGTGTGTGGGGGGGGGGGTCGTCGAGTTTTAGGACACCAGAAATAACTTGGAGTCTTTTGTGGGTGCCATGCATTTAATTCAACAAACCAACTGTGATGCAAGCTCCCCACTTCATAATCGCAAGGACAAGCCCACCCACACTTTCCTCTGACATCAAAGCTTCTACGTAGGTGCCTGTGGTAGATTAGATTCTGGATTGGTGTCAGTGTAGTATAAAGCATCCTCACAACATTTTCCAAAACTTTGAGCCCACAGACAACACAGATGGAGAAAAAGTTTTGATTTGATTTAATTTCAGCAGCAATTTGCAAAAAAAAATTTCTGGTTTATCCAAGTGTGTGCGCACGCGTGTGTGTGCACATGCACTGTCTGCTGTGTCTGGCCCGACCATATAGGTAAATCGCCAGATTTCATTTGCAGTTGCATATAAAAATGACAGTGGAGTCACCAGAGGAATATATAGCTGTATATATGCCACAGATGTAAATGCTAATGAAAATTGTTATCTATAACTTACTTCAGTATACTTCTGGGAGTTCTGTGATTGCCTATTTGCCCCTTCTCCTCTTATGTTGCTAGCTGATGAGCTGTCTGTTCTTTTTGTTTTTGATATGGTTTGAGGGGAATTTCATCTTGGAACAATCTGATAAACAGCAGTTATCTTCTTTCTTTCTTTCTCTTGGACTGGCTCTCATCTCTTTCCCTTTTTACTGCCTCTTTGATGATGGCCAAGCTTTTGTCAAGCTCTTATTCCGATTGCCTAGCATTTGGTTTTAAAAAATTAGTTGCCGTTTGAACAGAAGAACAGAGCCAGACTCTCACATCAGATATGATGCACCCATTTGAAAGGAGTGAAGGACATATGTGAAGTTGTTTTTCCTTTTTCTTTGAATTGCCTGTGTAGCTGTGTTTATGTGAACATGTTGTTCTAGGTTTAATGCTTTCATTATTTGAGCTTTTCACTGGATTCTATTGAGTTTACGCATTGAGACGCTCCTACAGACCGACAATAAGCCTTGGCCTTTCTCCTTTGCTGATGCTTTTGCAGCGTCTTTGTTTTGTCTAGATTCAGTCTTCCGCTTACAGTTCAACACTGGAAATTCTTTTGCTAGGTTGGCTTTTTTTCCCCTCACACATAGACATGCACACAAACACATTCACCCACTTACCTTGTCCGCCATTAGCTTGTGCGCCTTATTATGAAAAAAGCAGTGTGAATACTTCTTATTCATGCAGCACAAGACCTAAAATAGACCAAAGGACTTCAGAGTATCAAATTGAGGCCAAGTGTCCCCTAAAAATACCCTCCATATTGTTTACAAGTCAGAGATGGCAGTGACCTGCCAAAATACTCCACTTTCATTCTCTGTGCAAAGCCAGCTCCTATTATATGTGAGCGGCCTATTTGGTCTGGGATGGAGGTTGTGTCGGTTTCCCAGTATATTCTGGTCTGTGGTGAATATACTTTGTGGGTGTGTGAATATAGTGTTGATAAAGTTTGAGGAATGACCTTTAACCAGAAGGGCATTTTGCAGAAACGTTGCAGGACTAGACATCTGCTCTGATGGTTTTAAGATTCCTGAAAGAATTTAGGAATCCTTGAAAGAATCCTTTTTAAGAGAGAAACAGAAGAGTTTCAGTTGTCTTTGATTTGTGGTTAATTCACTTGAGTCTGACGCATACTATCTGCATCAGCTGGAATGTTTTTGGTTTTTTTTTCTAATAGAGATGGCTTTCCCACAGGAGCAAAACCCTGAATTCCTCTTTCCTTGCTCAACTGTTATTCCTTGTGTCTGTCTGAGTGGAATGTGCTTTGGGAAGTTTTCAACACCTCTGAGACCGAGCAGGAAGAAGGAGGCATTCTGACATCTGCAGCAGAATGCCTTGCTTGCATCCGCTCGGTGAATGCCTCAGAAACAAAGACTGTTCTGTCCCTCTGAATGACTTATATGATCACTCAGTTTTGATTATGCCTCAGTCTTCATGTATTAGCTTTGAAATGTACTAAAAATGCAGTCTTTAAATGTAAATAAGTTTATCTGTAGCAGTGCTGCTTCTGTATGTCCCAACAAGTGACAGCCGACCTATAGAGAGAAGCTTGTTTTGCTGTGCATAGCCCCCCCCCCCTCTGTGTGCTACTGTAAGGCCATGGTAGGGGTAGCAGAGTGGAAACACTTAGACAGCGATTTTGGTTGGAAGCGGGGTAAAATCTGTGTCAATTTGACAAGGCCTCCGGCAGAAGGGAGAGCAGGGGAAAGGGTAAAGAGGGGGAGGGGTTAATATGGGAGACGGGGTTGGGAGTTTAAATAAAAACAGCCTCTTAGACATGTTTTGTTTTCAAAAGCTCATACCTCAATCTCATCATTTTCTTACTTGTACAAGACTGATAAAGGTGATGATGATAATTGGCACTTAAATTGTGCTGACTCAGACATGGCTTGTATAACATTTAATGTTCCAAATTAATAAATTATAAAAGAGACATTTTATCTGTATTGGGGTTTTGAAGACTTTTTTTTTTTTTTGCATTGTTTTTCAAAAATGGTCTCATTAAAATAATTACAGACTCATTTTAATCATAATCCCCTCATAGCGTTTGATCCAGCCTAGTATGTGATCGTTTTATCGTGTGGAGGCATCACTGAACTGTAATGGCTACCATCTGCCCAATATTGTTTATGGTGCATGCTTGTCAAAGTCACTTTTTCTCAAGTAGTATGCATGTGAAGGTGCTTTCCTAGGGGCACAAGAAAGTGTGTCTAAAAAGTGCTAGGAGTTTCAGCATATATTCATGAAAAATTCTTGATAATTGATATTAACTATTAGCAGAAGCATATGTCTATTCCCTGTGCTTCAGTAAGTACATTTACCATTATCTTTTACCAGCCCCTTTAAATGATGCTTGTTTCCAGAGCAGCTTTAAATAAGTACAGAGGTTGTAACATTCTTTTTTACATTGGGATATCCAGCTAAAAAGTCAAGTAAGGTCTCAACCGTTGACAAAATTGGGAATAATGATCCCCCCTGCCACGTTCAACCTACATACACAAAATTGTTTGGGGACATGTATCGTATCCTATTAAGCCACACAAAAAAGCCTCAAAGACCCATAGCCCAAACTCAACAGGAAGTCTGCCATTTTGAATAGAATGTGCAAATGTAACCAATTTTTCTTTTACAGGGTGTGTACTTTAACGAACTTAATTAATTATTTAATTAATCCGATCGACTTCAAATTTTTGCTGTGCATTCTAATCCCACTAAATAAAAAAAAGTTGTAAAAATTGTAGAAACGGTGAGTTTTCGTCCACGGGCGTGGGCGTGGCGTTGAAAATCAATGATTCGCCACAAAACAGGAAGTTGTTATAACTTCAGTGTACATGCTCACATCTGTACCAAATTTGACATGTTTAATAAGACTGACCCTGAACACATCTACAGGCCAACATTCACCCATAGTTCACTCATAGCGGCACCTTCTGGCAACAAGAAGTGACCTTCAACAAAGCAGCCCCCACAGCATGTTTCACCTACATATACGAAATTTCTGTGGTACATGTATCATGTCCAGACGTACCAAAAAGCCTCTTGGAGTGATGCCTTAAACCCAAAAGGAAGTCCATTTTGAATTTTATGGTAATTTTTGGATGATTTACACACTTTAACGAACTTTTTCTAGAGAATTAGCGGAACCGACTTTAGATTTTCGCTGTCTAGTCTAATCCCACTGACGATTAAAAGTTGTACAAACGGTGAGTTTTCGTGAAACGATGTGCCCGTGGCGAGGCTTCCAAAACCGATGATTCGCCATGAAAGAGGAAGTAGTTGTTAAAATAACCTAAATTCTGACAGGGGAAGATATGCCCCCAAAATAATTACATATATTTAAAAAAAAAAAAAAACTTTTGTTAGATTGATCACTCATAGTTAGCTAAATAAGTACTTCAAAAACAGGAGATAATGGACTTGATAATGATAATGATCAAATCTGGCTATTGTAGCAGCTGTAAAGAGGTAAAATGCGCGTGTTAAGATCTGAGATAATCAGAGTGAGCATTGCCACTCAAATCTCTCCTCTCGTGTGGAAGCATGTTGTGATTAATCCACGAATACAGTAGGAGGTAGATGACAAAGATACAGCCCAGTTAAAAGGAAACACAAAACAAAACCTCATGCAAGCTGTTCTTAGGATTTTGAGAGAAAAGCCAACATGAGCGAGGGATGAGGAAGGATGGAGAAGGCATGGATTTGTCAACTGCAGTGCCAGTAGTTATAATAATATAGTATCAGCGTGCTACTGGAGCCGTGAAAGATAATAGCTCCCCTTAAACAACCACATTCTTTCTCTGCAGTGTTACAGCGACTTAAATTAGATTGATTTCCGCTATCATAAAATACATTTTTATATTCATTATTTTCCCAATTTTACTCTTAGTTCTTCCAAGTGGTCACAGGGGGCACTTGGCAGGAGTTGGGATTTTACCAGCAAGAAACCTGGAAAATAGCCATACACAAAACCACACATAAAAACCCCTCTTAGTTATGAATCACAGCTGTAATTAAGATGGTTAGATTCCTGGCTTGGTCTGAGGAATGTTACAGGAGAGTGTGGCCACTTAGAAAAAAAAAAACTGTCATCCATTGAGGTATTTTGATGGGGGGGTTACTCATTTCCTTCCTAAGATGACACATTTGTTCATGTTCTTAGCTTTTTCACCTAAAAGTAATCAGCAGGAATTCTTTCATCCCCCGCAGTATATAGATACGCTATTACAAATTCCATAGATACTGTATAAAAAACCTACACTTGAAATGTTGTGACACTGTGGTGGGTCTGTGTTTTTGTTTCCTGTATTTATGCCTCTTTGAGAGAGCATAGCCCACCCTGGCAAAGGACTTGAACCACATCTTCTGCCTCCACTTTGCCCGCTGTGAATGGAGCTTTCTTTACCCAACCCACCAAGAGAAAGAACTGATTTACCACCAATGATCACAAATGAAAAGAGCAGCCCTGTTTAAAGTATGCACCCTCCTCCACTTCTCTGAGCAGCCCTTTGTCCTGAGGCCTGCGAGTGAATCCGACACAGGACATAGTCGTTCCGCCGCAAAAAGGTCAACAAAACTTTTAACTTCTCCCTCTCCGCTTTTTTGTACACTTTGTATTTGGTAAAATGTGAGACTTCACTGGAGGGGCCGCGAGATCTTCTGGCCGACTGACAACACAAACACGGTCGTAAAGAGGCAAGGGTGGTTTATTTCTTCTGGGCTGTGGAATGCTCCCCGAAGAGAGACTAAGATGGCTCTGCTTACTGTCTCCCTAGTAAATTACAATTTGTGGCATCATTTAGACATTTGGATCTGTCGTTGCACAAATGCAACAGATGAATTTGAAACTTAACTATGAAATAAGTTTAAATAAGAAATATTAGATTCCAAGAATGCTTTTCATTACTGAAAAGGGAAGGGGCGCCAAGGCGCTCTTAAAGACAATTATTAAAATGTAGAGATGCGCACATCAATCGGCCGGTGACCGGAATTGGCCCAGCTTTGAGCTTGATCGGCCATGACTTGTGACTGGGGTGAATCACTCTCACATATCCAATTTTGTACCGATCAGATTTACACGTATGCTGTACCACACAATAGTTTTCATCATGTGCACAGACCCTAACGCCCATTGTCACAGCCACACACTAGAAGTTCTTCACCATGAGGGAAGAAGACCCAAATCTCACAATTTGTTATACCTGGAAATTGATGCCAAAATAAGCTGTGTTTCCCACACAGACTTTAGCAGGCTGCCCAGGTTTATTAATGGCCAGCAAAGTATATTTGGCAACCCATTTAGCACTTTGCAGAGAGAGAAAGACATTGTCTTGTATTACATTAGAAGACGTGGGCATGGCTGATATTTTCCAAGCACAGACCGGGTAAAGCAACAGTGACCACAGGTGTTTGTGACGGTCATTCTGAATCACGTTGTTGCATTAGGCTAGTTGTGTTTTTTGGGCGACTTTATAAACATAACGACATTACAAACATAGTGCTGACAAAGAAAGCCAACTGATCAGGCACATACAGGGAGAGGGATGCAGAAAGCGGCCGGACAAATGGAATGGAAGTAACAAAAATGTTTGTGTATGTTGACAATTATAGTTCTTTGAAAGAAAACCGGCAGGTCAGACTTTTTTAAAAAATCGGAACCGGCCAAGAAAAAAATTATTTGTACATATCTTCTCAAAAATCTTTGTTTAATACTTTGAAAGCCAATTCCAACACGTTTTGGCCAAGCTGCAGCCTTCACCAAAGACACTAAACCAAAGAGGACATTCGACAAATGCCTCCTGCTCCCAAACCATAATAAGCCCTCTCTGTCCTCTGTTTTCAATATTGTCTCTGTGCCTTGGTGCCTGGGTAACAAGAGCAAGGACGACATATTTAATTAGCTTACCTCTCTCTTTCTTGAAATTGGCTTACACAGACAAGCTGATTTTATGTCAGTATGAGTTGTCGTCTGTGAGGCTGCATGTTGAGTCTCACTTTGGATGAGCTAAAGACCATAATCCTCATCGAATACTATAATTTACCACCATGCAGTCTGACAGCCGGGCAAATTACAGGTCTACCGTGTCTGTATCTGTAACACCTTGGGTGCTGCACCGCAGTAACGCAATTCTGAATGGCGGATGAACCGGCTGGCCTTTTTCCTCCTGAGGTGATGCCCTTTGGTATGTGGCATGCCCATGCCAAATATTTATAGACTTGAGATTTGTTATTTTTTCAAGTCTGTAGTACAGAGCATGACTTGTCAGGTATTGCTTAAATTGAAGGGTATTTAAATTAAGTCTTTATTGAACTTTAATTGAAATAAATGCCGTGGAATTCCTGGCATGTTTGTGGTTGGTTTTGCTGCAGGGGGTAAAGGCCTCTAAAACAAAGATGGGGGATTTTTACATTATACTGCCTCTTGACCTGCATGCCAAGGATGACTTTGCAAGTACCCGATTCCACAGGAAGCTGCCACAGCTTTCCCAATGCTCAAAATGTCGTTTGGACATTTCTCTGTGAAATTTTTATAAAATGGTTCCAGACTTTCCTGGCACTGCATGTTGATAGCAGATAATGGCTTGTTTGACTCTTGTTTTCTGATAATAAAACATGACTGACATGCTAGACTTAATAGTTTCTTGTGCAGGTGAATGGGAACATATGCTGGTAGGGCTAAACGAGGTCACCCGTAGGTCAGCCAGTGTAATGATGGAAAGCAGGAATTGAGGAAATTTTATCCTGTGTGGAGCAGGGAAGTCCCAAGTGCCACGAAAATGGTCAGTTTGAATGTTCATACTATTTAAGTACTGTTGGCCCTATTTGATTAATATATTTGTGTCTTAACACTCTGTTATTTCAGTTCTCTTCTGGAATTGCGTCACTTGGATGAAATATCCAGTTATCTGTGCAGCTGCAAGAAGCTCTGTGAGATATAGTGGCAACTCTCTTAGAGTAGATATCCATTATGGGATTCAGTGAGTGAAGGCATACACATGTGACCAGGTGCACAGCCTTCTGATTCACTCTCTTGTCACCATCTTAATGAGCTCCTGTCAAAGTAATGTACAGCAAGTTTTTTTCTTTGGTTGTTTGAAGGGAAAAAAAAAACTGGTGCGTTCTACATAGAAGCTCATATGATTGATGTATTATTCTTTGTGCAGGTGGTGTGATAGTTTTATCAGAATACACCTTAAGCTGAGCCATGCTGTAAAAAACCTTTCAGACATGCAACCCTTTGACAGTTTGACATGTCGGTCTCTTGTCTGAAGAAGCACAATGGTTACATTTATGTAAAAGTCACAACACCAGTCATACTAGTGCAGTGCGACCGGGACAAAAGAGTTTTAAAAAAACCCTCTTAAGCAAATAGGTATCAAATGAGAGTCATATATTGTAAAACAGGAAGCAGGATCTGCTAACATATGATTAAAATTATGTGAACATGTCAGAATCAGAAACAGCTTTATTTCCAAGTAGTTTTTACACATACAAAGGAATTTGCTTTGGCAACGGGGTGCGTAACAATAGACACAAACCCAAATAAATATAAAAATATATAAGTATGAAATTGACAAAATATACGATATACAAGTTGTGGAAGATCAATAAGACTGTGCAATATGGAATTTGAATTATTTACATGTGCATAATAGAATCAGATATATTGTGCATTGTTGTACTCTGCGCTCACGATGGTCATTAATTAATGATTGGTTTTGCGCTCAAAGGCCAAATCATCAGCAATGCTGCCTGTGAGAACAGCAATCATATTTTTTTTAACTCACCACTCTCTTCTCTCTTTCGGTCTCCCCTGTCTGAATGAAGCAGTGAGGTACATTAGTCACCTATCAAGTAAAAGTCACCTATGTCTGAATGACTTCAGCAGACCGATGAAGCCAGCAATGTTATGTACATTACAGCTATGTTTGAAAAAGACTGTGTGTGTTCAATGTATTCCTGATTGCTCCACCCCTCACTTCAACGGTTCAGTTGCACCACAACAGGTTTGACTGGAAACTGTTTCGCATCCTGTTAAAATTCAGCAAGAGGCATGTTTGGGCAGGAGTGTTTTCATCTGCTTTGCCTCTAGCGTAACATAAATTAATTGTTAAAATGTAATCATTTCAGTGTCTAGTCTGGTGGTCGTTTGGCAAGAAATATACTGTGCACATTAAATGTAGCTGCTAATCGAAAAGGATTTTATCCTGCAACGGTTATCTTTGCACAGTTGAATTAGTGCCCCATTAGAGTCAAAGCTTCCCAGTGCCTGGCTTCGTCTTTTCTCACAATGTGAATAAGCCACATCTATCCAAGATAAAATAAAAAGTATTATCTCCATTCATCTGTTAGAGTAGAAATTAGAGAGTGTATATAATCAAACGAGTTAACATAACAGTATTTTTCAAAGATTAAATAGCAGCATTCTTTTCAAGGGACTGTTGTTTGCAGACTGTTGGAGCTGACTCTGATCCACATACTTGTGTTTAGGAGGTTGGCGCGCTCGTGTTTTTTGGAGCCGGGAACGCTGCAGCTGTCGAACAGACGTTTGTCGAGCAGGAGTTTACTGGAGAGCCTGTGGAGAGGGCAGTGAGGCTTTGGTTTCTGTTTTCTTTATGGATCAGATGACCAAAGATGGTGTCTCGCAAAGAACGTGCAGAATCTGAGACGTTTCCATTCTAAAATCTCAGTTGATGAGTTTGAACTCTTATTTCTCATGCACACACGCAATCTCGTTTGTCATCTGAAAAATTAATCTAGAAGGCAAACAGTCCCTCTTTTGTATGTAGGGCTCTGTCTCCTGTGGCTGGTATCCAGTTCTGTAACGAGCAGCAGCTGGCCCAGAGGCCTGTACTTGGGAGTTGCATCCCTCACCCTGATGAATGTGTCATTTGTTGCTTGTTTAGCAGTCGCTTTTGTTCAGACTCTGAACCATCTTCTTTCACACACACAATACTCAGCTACAGTTTGTGTAGACCACTTATAATGGTGCAAAAACTAGGCTTTTGGGACTGTCGGGTTTTGGAAAGAAAGAAAGAAAATGGTTCTTGAAAGGCATTTGAACATTTGTGGCCAATGACAGTTGTTGCATTCTAGTATAGTACTTAATACTGTTACACAGCAGCCATCAAATGCAGGTTGGATGACTTTCCCCTTGTGGTTGTTTTAGTGCTTTATCTGCAGGAGCAGGATGTAACAATGCCATGACTTCACAGTTTACATCTAAGCCTTATAAAGTGATGTCTGCTGATGACTAAAATGGAAATTTTAGGTCATCCACCATGTGCAGTAACTGAGATTTTTGCTTGTTTTATTATTTTGTTTCTTGCATATAGAAATAAATTCATTGTTTTTAAAGCATTTTTTTATCCAGACAAGTGCTTTATTTCATGGTGGTTACAGTCAAATTTCTGTCTCCTCCTTCCTCCTCCAGCTTTCCTAGTCACTGTATCTTCATAATTGGTGTGTCAGCGACTGGAATGTAGGGGAAACTGTTTATCATAAACTACAGCACAGAAACATTTTTCTTTTGTTCCCCTGAGAAAATATTCATGATAGAGTAACATATCCAGAATTGGGCTGTAATGCACTCTGTGTTTTTCTTTGTTCCTCTGTGAATAGAACAAATCAACATCAAGACAAAATATTAAATGTCACACTTTGCTGAAGTCACTGGCTGGGTGATTGTTTTTTTTTTTTTTTGTTCTTGTTTTCCCCTGTAATGGCCTCTTCCCCCTTCTTAGCTAGTGGGCTTCCTGTCCCATCTGGAGTGAACCCAGAATGTCCAAAGAAGGATTGGGTCCAGAAGGAGTAGGAGGACCAGCTGTGATGTCAGAGCATCAGAGAGTCTCACACATAGGCAGAGGATCGCACTAGGCATCAGATGTCTGTATTGTAAATGCAAATTTTATATTATGTGCCTGTCGAGTTCAAAAATGCTAACAGGTTATGGAAACATTATCACCTGCTAGTTTGGCCTGTAAGCTAAACAACAGAACTTGGACATATAGCAAAAAGCTTTAGAAAACAACATTTAGATTTCCTCTTATGTACATGTCAGTGTCTCAGTATTCAGATAAACTAGGTACATTCATTGCATGCATCCCAGATTAACGGTATCAACATAGTAACATTTCAGACCTATTAAGAGTACCTCTGCTGCTTCAACAGAATTTGTCTGGTATTTCCTTTGTCTTGTAATTAAAAAGATCAGCTGTCAATTCACATGCAGTGTATGTACGTGCTAGCTGCTAAGGAAGTAATTGCCACACTAGCATCAGTGAGAGATGATTGCATGACAGGCTGACATTTCTTACAATTTCTGACAATTCTTAAAGTTTTAGCCAGAGGACTAGGGAGTACACTGAGAAAAGGACTGCACACTGGGAACACCTTTTTGAGTTTGTATCTTTTGACAAAAACTTGAAAAAATCCATTGCCGGCTCATGACACGTTATAATTATTCCCATGGTTTTGAATGTACACCATCTTAATTATTTAATTAATGGTTTTTAGTAGTCAACTGTAGAAGTGCTTGTGTGTTCTTACTTAGCATGCTTAGTGGCTGCAGGTAACTTGGGGATTCTACAGGGAACGGTTGTGCTGTGTTCTCGCTGCGCCACTGTTTTGTTCCGTCTTCTGAACAGCATCAAATCCTACTGGAAGCGTTTCGCCTGCCCGACGTTGTTGACTTGTTGTTAATTTGTGCTTCTAACAGGCACAGCTCTCTGTGAAGCTTCATACCCCACAGGGAGCATTTCAGAAGCATAGCATTTTTCCTGCCTGATTTTGCCGACTTATTCAGATTTTGCTTATTTAGATAATTGTGCTTATTATTGACATACGATCAGGAGTCTGCACACTGTGTTTTATTTTGTAAATTGACCTGATTCTCTGTGCCGTTTCTATGTCTGACTTCCTGCCTGGTTCATCTGCTCTGCACTGCTTGACATGGCTTCCAACTCGCCACGTATTGTCCGTGGAGCAGAGTGTATAGATACTTCTGTGATGCATCTGGGATGCTTCTGAAACGCGCTGCGGCGGGGCAATCATACGCGTTGTCTAGAATGGCCGAGATCAGCTCCAGCAGCCGCTGGAACGCCGTGCTCTGTGGAATCCAGCCTTTAGTGTCTGTCTCTTGTAATATCAGTGACTTCTTCAGGACTGGAGTGGGAGCTGGTACAGGGGGTCATGCAGCCAAAGTTAAAAGGTTGGAAGATGCATACAGTCACTGAAAACAATGATAGACTGATAGTAGGTTAGGGTTATTGAATTTTGGTAATGATTGGCCAAATGTATGATATAATACTTGAGAGAGATGCTTTAAAGCTTAATTAATTGAAACTGTTTGCACAGCTGCACCTTGTCATAAATTAAACATATATTGACGTGAATATTCAGAAGAGGCTAAATGTTTGTTTTTTTTATTTAGAGAATTTGCTTTTACATTTGTCTTGGGTTTTATTCCAGTTTAGACTGTAGAGCTAAACCTCTCTGTCCATATAATCCATCAAAGTAAAGTCACAAACCCAAAAAACATACCTCTTACTTGTCTGGGGACAGCAACTCTGTTATAAAACATGTTATTTGTGCCTATAATAAAGTCTGACCTAAGAGTGTGATTTATTAGAATCAAAACCAATGCTTCTCTAATTCTTATTTTTTGGCATGTATAAAAGGATGTAATTATGTATCTGAGGTATGAATGCCTTCATTTAATGTTTTATCACACAATGAAAGCCTCAAGGACAAAATAAAAAAAGATTATTATAAGGCACAGTTAGTGGAGGTGTGCTTATCTTAAACCAACTCAGAAGCAGATGATAAAGAAAACCCATCACTTCTTCTGTTTACCAGGGTATGTTGTCCAAACTGTCAGTACCTGCTTGGGAACCCTTGTTAAACTAATCAGGTTTGTTATCTGGCTTCCAGGTGGGGTTAGCACTGGGTCTGTGTGGAATAAGATTTCATAGGCTTTTCTACCCACAGAATAGCATTCAGATGAACTGCCTCAGGCTTCGTGATAGTTTTATTCACATTATGTACAGGGAAAAGTTGTTATATAATCAAAGCAATCAAAGTACTGGTGCTGATTTTAGTAGATTCTTTTCAACAAAACCTTTTTAGAGTAGTTTGCTGTCAGTACATACATTGTTCAGTCTATAATGAAATGCCTAAAATGAAAAACTTAATTATTTTACTTTTAAAAGGTCATTGTTTGAATCCATGTTCAGCCTGGCATATAAGTGTAACTATTTAAGGAGAAAAATGCAACTGCCTTCACTATAGTAGGAGGCTTGTTAGTCATTTTATAGTACAATATGTCAATAACACTGAGAGAGCCGCTGGTGATATTCTTTTCCTGTCCCTGTAACCCTGAGAACCATGGGAACTGTAAATGTAAGTATGCAAAAATGGTTTTCTGACTGGGAATACACAGACCATGAACACATTGTTTTAACATGGAGGAAAGTTCACTTTATGCCCATTAGCTGAGGCTATTATGGAGCCATTTTCCACGTCTCTGAGATGAATTACCATTAAAGCTCATTCATTAAGACCCACTGTGATAATTTCTTTTTTTCAGAAGGATTTCTGAGGAGTGTGGAGGTCTGAGGTCTGTGCTGGGAGCATGTAGCATGATAATAAGTGAGGCACTGGAGAGATGTTTTATAGACCACTGATGTGCTGCAGGCTCGGAAATTATGTCTCCCTTGCTGTCCTCCATTTTGATCCATGTACATCTTCAGCCCCTACCACAGATTTGCTCCTGCTGATTAAGCACTCATAACATCTAGAGTCAATGGATGGATTAACCTAACCAACTGAACTTTAGTATTGAAATTCATTATATATTTTTTTTTGCAGGGAATCTTCTTGTTTTTTTTTAGACAGTTAGAATTATGTGCCCTTTCTTTAAAGCTTTCTGCTAAGACTGGTGCTTTCCCGTTTTAGGTTTTTCTGTCGATTAGTATTTGTACATTTGGGTGTTACGGTACATGGATAAGCAACAGCACAAGTATATTTTAATATAATTTATTTATTATTTCAGTCATGTTTGTACTGAAATTTTTGTTGTTTTTATCCCAACACACAACACCCCCCCTAAATTATTTCAGCTGAAATTGCTTATGCATGAATCACAATATAGTGCACTAATTTCCGTTCTTTTTGCTCTAAACTGATCAAATTCCTGCTGATCATGTCTGCTTCTAGCAGCCTGAAGGGTTATGTTCTCCTCTGAAAGGATTTTCTTTAACAACATGGCTTTAGGTTTAATTATATCATATGCCTTTAGAAAATTAATAGTTGGCTTAACCTAATTATCCAAAGGTACAGCATCAGTGAATAAATACAGGGTATGATCTCAAGGGCAGACTCAAGTAACACTGCTCATCGTCAACTATAAATTCTACAACCGCTGACATTCATTGTTATATTTATCCTTTACATCTTTTCATATTCTTCATATACTGTCTGACTAAGTTGTTTTTTAATCCTCCCTCAAGTCATCCATATGTCATCAGACTCCTCTAATGTCAATTTCTTTTCTTACAGGATTCCGCAAAATCAGCCTTGATGATCTGCGTAAGGCCTACATTGTCAAGGATGTGCAACAGTACATCCTCCACAGGCTGGACCAGGAGGAGGCCCTGAGGCAGCACCTGACCAAGGAGACAGCTGAGATGCTCAACCAACTCCACATTAAAAGCAGTGGCTGCTTCCTCTACCTGGAGCGTGTGCTGGACGGTGTGGTAGAGAACTTCATTATGCTTCGCGAGATCCGTGACATCCCTGGCACTCTGAATGGCCTCTACCTGTGGCTCTGCCAGAGACTATTCGTCAGAAAACAGTTTGCCAAAGTCCAGCCCATCCTTAATGTAATTCTGGCCACATGCAGACCTCTCACGGTCAAGGAACTGTACCATGCAGTCTGGACCAAAAACATGACACTGACTATGGAAGAGTTTCAGAAAAAGATGGACATTCTCTCCAAGTTGTTGGTTGATGGCCTTGGGAGTACTAAAATCCTTTTTCACTACAGTTTTGCAGAGTGGCTACTGGATGTCAAGCATTGCACCCAGAAGTACTTGTGCAATGCAGCAGAGGGACATAGGATGTTGGCGATGAGTTATACTTGCCGGGCAAAGCAACTCAAACCACTTGAAGTGCAGGAATTTGCACTTCACCTTGTCAATTCCAATCTACAGATTGAGCCATTTAATCTGGCTCTTTGGATGGTTTGGAATGGAACTCCTGCTAAAGACTCTTTGACCACCTCCATACCAAGAGAACAGGAGGTCCTACAACTTCTGGTCAAAGCTGGAGCTCATGTAAACAATGAGGATGACCATGCGTCATGTATTGTACAACAGGCCCTGGAAAGAGAGGACTCAATACGGACATTACTTGACAACGGGGCATCTGTGAACCAGTGTGACTCCAGTGGGAGAACTCTGCTGGCCAACGCCGCATACAGTGGAAACCTTGATGTGGTCAACTTGCTTATATCTAGAGGGGCAAACATGGAGCTAGAAGACAACCATGGACAAACAGCACTTACTCTTGCTGCAAGGCAGGGCCATACCAAAGTGGTCAACTGCCTAATTGGTTGTGAGGCCAACATAAACCACACCGATCATGATGGATGGACAGCCCTGCGCTCAGCAGCTTGGGGTGGACATTCAGAGGTTGTATCTGCTCTGCTTTATGCCGGTGCCAAAGTAGACTGTGCAGATGCTGATGGTAGAACTGCTTTGAGAGCTGCTGCTTGGGGAGGCCATGAAGACATAGTGTTGAACCTTCTTCAGCACGGGGCTGAGGTCAACAAGGCAGACAATGAAGGAAGAACAGCTCTCATTGCTGCAGCATACATGGGACACAGAGAGATTGTTGAGCACCTCTTGGACCACGGGGCCGAAGTTAATCATGAAGATGTGGATGGGAGGACTGCCCTTTCAGTTGCTGCTCTCTGTGTTCCAGCAAGTAAAGGCCATGCTTCTGTTGTGAGCCTTCTGATCGACAGGGGAGCAGAGGTTGACCACTGTGATAAAGACTGCATGACTCCTCTACTTGTGGCTGGTTATGAAGGACATGTCGATGTAGTTGATCTGCTTTTGGAAGGCGGGGCTGATGTTGATCACACAGACAACAATGGTCGCACTCCTCTTCTTGCTGCTGCATCAATGGGCCATGCCTCAGTTGTCAACACTTTACTTTTCTGGGGGGCTGCTGTTGATAGCATCGACAGTGAAGGAAGGACTGTACTGAGCATTGCCTCTGCTCAAGGTAATGTAGAGGTGGTCAGAACTCTGCTGGACAGAGGTCTGGATGAGAATCACAGGGATGATGCAGGCTGGACCCCGCTACACATGGCTTCGTTTGAGGGCCACCGTCAAGTGTGTGATGCCCTTATTGAGCAAGGTGCTCGTTGTACAGAGGTTGATAATGACGGTAGAATACAGCTGATATTAGCTGCACAAGAGGGACATTATGATTGTGTGCAAATTCTTCTGGAAAACAAGTCATGCATTGACGAGAGGGGATATGATGGGAGGAATGCTCTCAGGGTGGCTGCACTAGAAGGCCACAGGGACATTGTTGAACTGCTGCTGAGCCATGGTGCTGATATAGATTACAAAGATGCAGATGGACGCCCAACACTCTACATATTGGCACTTGAAAATCAGCTGGCCATGACAGAGTATTTCCTTGAAAATGGTGCAAATGTGGAAGCTTGTGACACTGAGGGCAGAACGGCCCTCCACGTGTCCTGCTGGCAAGGGCATGTTGAAATGGTGAGGCTGCTGATTAACTATCATGCTGATGTGAATGCCTGTGACAATGAGAAGCGATCTGCCCTCCAGTCTGCTGCATGGCAAGGACACACGAAAGTTGTGCAGTTTTTGATAGAGAACGGCACACATGTGGATCATACTTGTAACCAGGGAGCAACAGCACTAGGTATAGCTGCTCAAGAGGGTCACATTGATGTTGTACAAATACTTCTTGAAAATGGTGCTGACCCAAACCACGCTGATCAATTTGGACGCACAGCAATGAGAGTGGCAGCAAAAGGTGGCCACTCAATGATCATAAAACTTCTGGAAAAGTATGGGGCCACAACTCTAAATGGCTGCAATCCTTCTCCAGTACACACCATGGAGCAAAAAACACCACTGGCTGTGACTGGTAAAATGCAGTCCCTCACAATTAAATCAAGTAGCTCTGGCAGCACTGGGGCAGGAGATATGCAGTCGTCTGGACGTGGTCTACCAAACGGACCCGTCCATGCTTTTAGTTCGCCATCAGAATCTCCCGATTCTACAGTAGACAGACAGAAATCCTCCCTTTCAAATAATTCCCTCAAGAGTTCAAAGAACTCCTCCTTGAGAACCACATCATCCACAGCCACAGCACAGACTGTGCCAATCGACAGTTTTCATGGACTGACATTCACAGAACAAATCCAACAGCACTCACTGCCTCGCAGCCGGAGCAGACAGTCTATTGTGTCCCCTTCTTCTACAACTAAGTCTATTGGTCAGCAGCCATCATCTCCATCCAATGACTTTGACTGGTCTCAGTTAAAATCTGGACTCAAGTCAACAAAGGGAAGTAAGAACGGAACTGGGACATCAAATGGTAAAGGAGCACTGGGAGACAAGAAAAAAGTCAAGAACAGCGGATCAACCCAAAGTCAGGTCCTGGAGTACGAGATGACACAGTTTGATAAGAGGATTGCCCTCAACAAATCAGTGGCGAACATTGCAGTGAAGGATCCCCATTGCAAGATCATGATTGGCGGTTCAATTCGGCAGGAAAGGGGGCAAAGCCAAGATCAATTATTTATTCA
This sequence comes from Micropterus dolomieu, assembly GCF_021292245.1. Classification (NCBI taxonomy): domain Eukaryota; kingdom Metazoa; phylum Chordata; class Actinopteri; order Centrarchiformes; family Centrarchidae; genus Micropterus; species Micropterus dolomieu. The sequence goes on along the minus strand of NC_060168.1, from coordinate 28,939,143 downwards.
GCAGCAGAGCTGTTCGGAGAAGAGGAGAAATGGCATCATGACCAACCCCAACTATCATCTACAGGGTAATCAGGTTTTCCTGAGTAGGGTATCAGTTCCTCGGACTGTACAGAACAGAGGCCACCAGGATGTTCTAGAGAACTATCCCATAGGGGAAACTGAGCTAAGCCTTAAACAAGCCCTGAAACTGCAGATTGAAGGATCAGACCCTGGGTTTAACTACAAAAAGGAGACTCCATTATAGCTGGTAAGAGATACTTTTCAAAATAGTCCTCCTGTATGTGCTCTTGTTGAAATACATAAAGCATTTGTCTCAAAGTTTAAATTAAGGTCATGGGGAAAGCATGTAGGCAAGAATTTGGCTTTTCTGTTCATTTACAGTGGCTTATAAATGACTTTTAGTTGATACTGGATTGCACTCAACACAGCATCATTAGTTGGATTTAATCAGATGTGCATGCCTCAGTCTGGGTAAGCAGACTGTTTTCTCCCAAACAAAACATTAACCTAAATCATTCCTATACTGTTTCAGATGTCTTGAGTGCCATTTGTCATGCAGATATTGGAGGGAATGTGCCAAAGCAACTGTTCATCTATATAAAAAATACTTACAATGTCATCAGTGAGACCTCAAAATAATACCTAGGGACGATTGTTGATTGCTGCCTAAGGCTTATGTGAACTGATTCATCGATGTGCCTACATCTGTTACAGCCTTCTTCATGTATTCATGCAAATTATCATTTTAATTTAATGTAATGCTATTTAATAAACAGTGTATGCACTTTTAAAAGAGTACAATGACAGACATGAATTTGTTCCATTTTGTATCCCATCCATGATTTTTCAAAGCAATTGTTTGAGAGAAACATACCAATGCTTTTTTATTATTTTATATTTTGTTTGTTCTGTCTACTTCTTCACACTGACAGCAATGTACCACTGAGTACATTGTCACAAACCAGATGACATAACAGTAACTGATGCCATGGTATGAATTTAAGCGCATTGATAGTCTGCCTTTCTAGAGACCCCAAATAATCTGTGTTAACCTTGATCAGTGTGCTAAACCTATGTTGTGTGTAATATGTTAATAGCTATGGCAATTTACTTCACAGGTATATACAAGCATATTTATTTTTTGGAAAAAAGCCACTTTTGCTGCATTTTGTGTTGCATTACGCTATACCATGGTGCTGTGTTCAGAAATTGCCTGCAGTTATTTTGGACTCCCAGATTTGTTGGATTTGTGTATTATTACAAATATCTAAGAAAGAGGGAGGTTCGTTGAAAATGTAAAAAAAAAAAAAAAAATTTCATTTTGTCCCTATGGGATTTTTCAGTTGCTTGTGTGTTATTTTGTGTGTGCATAAAAATATTTAAATAACCCATTGTGTATTGTCAGCAAACGTTTGGTGCTAAATGCAGCAATCTCAAGTGAAAGCAGTGATTTAAGAAATGCATTTGTCTGCAGAGTTACATGTATAACTTACTACAATGCAAGAAACAAAATCCAAGCTTTGTTTCATTTTTGTCATGTGGTTAATTTCCAGTAATTGCTGCTGGATTTTTCAGGGGCGTGACACAAAATGGCTCAAAAGGGTTCAGCCATTAAGACAACTGACATAGCTGTGAATGATATTGTTTGAAATGCAGAGTTGTAAAGCCAAAGTTGAAAACACATAACTCTGTCCCACCTCCTTCCTGTGAGAAGCTGAATATCAGTTCAACAGGACTTAACCCGGCAGGCGATGGAGGGGAGGAGGTGCTTCACTGTGATGCTGAGGGAACTGAAACATCTGTTTCTCATGAACTGTATGGAGCTGCGTTAGCGTTTGCAGGCTGTGTCATATTTTTGCAGGCTTTTCATATTGTCAACAGTGAGCTATTTTTTGCCAAGAACTGGGATCGGGGGGAATAGAAACCTATCGCATGCACAAACACTTATAAGCCCTAGTGAAAGCTCTCAGCTTTTCAGTACTACAGTAGCTCAAACCTTTGCTATGAAGGGTCAATAGAAGGATTCAAGGCAGGATAGGGTCTAGAGTTGGAAAACATACTGTATAGTCTTATTAAACAGTTCTCTTGTTTGTCTTGACTGTGTTTTGTCTATCATCTTTGATTTGACTGTCAGTGATTGGATTGTAAATAGCTTACCATGTACATTCAATTTTCATTTAAAAACAATTCCTGTATTATATGAAGTGGAATTTTCTGATGTATATTAAAGTGCTTAATAAACATATTTGCTTTACTGCTGAAAAAGACATCCTTTGCAAATTTATTCACATGTAAATGGCGCTGAATATCAACAAATCACTCAGAACTGAGGAATGCAATAAATGAATGTTATGGCAACCTAATGCTTTCTTGTTATGGAGGCAGAAGGACATTTAAATGAGTGTGTCTGGTATCTGAAGTTATACTGAAGTCAATGCTAAATTCATGGCAGACTGACTGATATGTCTGGAACAGAAAAGCTAGTGTTTGTGCTGATGCTCCATTGACTTTTTTTGGCATTGAAGTTTGAAGATAGATAATAAATTAGACTGCAAAAAGCAAGATAGGGTATTGAGAGGGAAATGGCACCAGAAACGAACAAATCTCCAGTGACTGATTCTTTTTATCTCACATATATCCATTGCTATTTCAATTACCTCTTGATTTCTTTGAATCCAGAGGCCTTTTTTTATCCACTGAAGTGTTTTCCCCCTATACTGAGGCTGCAAACCCACAGACTATGCTGTTAATATCTACCCCACTGTTGGTCATTTAATGCTGAAAGGCCAAACCAGGACACTGCAGGCATCACAACGCATGGATCAAGTTGAAGTGGAACAGACAAGTGTGCCAAATGCTGTCACTCCCCCCTCCCCGCCATCTCTCCAGTTCACTCAGTTCATCCCAGTCAAACAGGACCTGCAAGAGTGATCAAATACAGATATGGCAATGGTTTTAGGATTTGTTTAGTTTTCATTCACATTTAATGAAATCTTACAAAAGTACATAGGCTACTTTATACATTAGGTACTATAAGGCCCACTTTATACCTGGCATTAAAATGTGTTTTGAGTGATTGCAATTGGATAGTACTTGACCTCATGAAAGTACAAGTGTAAATGCACCCAAGATGCATTGAGTACAGATTCTGATCCGATCAGCCAAACCACCCCTGGAGGTGGTCAGGGACACATTGTGACCACATTGAACAGAAGCGTAAATGCAATTGCCTTGTCAATATGGTCGCAGTCTTCCGCAAATAAAACCAATCAAGTTTGACCACACATAATAATAATAATAATGATAATCTTTATTTGTAGAGCACTTTTCAAAAACAAGTTACAAAGTGCTTTAACAAGTGTAAAGACAATAATACCCAAAAGACAATAATACAAAAACAATACAAGATAAAAGCAAGAAAACATTGAAAAGACTAAAATACACGTTTAAGATAAATATAAAATTAGTAAAATAGAATAAAATAAAAGGGATAAAATAAAGTCAAATAAGATCGGGAAAGGCTCTCCTATAAAAGTATGTTTGACTTAAAAGAGTTCACTGACTCAGCCGACCTGATTTCCTCAGGCAGGCTGTTCCAGAGCCTCAGGGCCCTGACAGCAAACGCTCTGTCCCCTTTAGTTTTCAGTCGAGACTCTGGAACAGACAACAGACCTCTGCCCGAGGATCTCAAGGTACG
>NC_060168.1:28872940-28935346 GCF_021292245.1 Micropterus dolomieu | reverse complement strand
TACAAAAACAATACAAGATAAAAGCAAGAAAACATTGAAAAGACTAAAATACACGTTTAAGATAAATATAAAATTAGTAAAATAGAATAAAATAAAAGGGATAAAATAAAGTCAAATAAGATCGGGAAAGGCTCTCCTATAAAAGTATGTTTGACTTAAAAGAGTTCACTGACTCAGCCGACCTGATTTCCTCAGGCAGGCTGTTCCAGAGCCTCAGGGCCCTGACAGCAAACGCTCTGTCCCCTTTAGTTTTCAGTGGAGACTCTGGAACAGACAACAGACCTCTGCCCGAGGATCTCAAGGTACGTGCTGGTGTGTATGGGACTAAAAGGTCAGAAATATCACAAGGCAAGAGGCCATGAAGAGCTTTAAAAGTGATCAATAAAATTTTAAAGTCAATTCTAAAACATACTGGGAGCCAGTGTAATGAAGCTAAAATAGGAGTAATGTGGTCATATTTCTTTGTTCTGGTTAAAAGCCTGGCAGCTGAGTTCTGGACAGTCTGGAGTCGATCAGTAGATTTTTGGGTTAAACAAGTGAAAAGACTGTTGCAATAATCCAGGCGTGATGAGATGAAGGCGTGTAAAATGGTCTCCGTGTCCTTAAAAGTTAACATAGATTGAATTTTTGCTATATTTCTAAGTTGATAAAAACATGATTGAACAAGCTTCGTGGTGTGCTGCTCGAAATTTAAATTACTATCAAACCAGACACCAAGGTTCTTTGCAACAGGCTTAATGTGATTTACTAGGGGCAGTATTTGTTTTGCCATCTGCTGGGACCCAATGACCAGGATTTCTGTTTTGTCTGAGTTCAGCTGAGAGGAAATTATTTGACATTTGTTAACTTCACAAAGAAAGTTCTTAAGTGAACTCAGCATTCCAGGGTCTGTGGATCTGATGGGCAAGTACATTTGTGTGTCATCAGCATAAATATGAAAAGAAATACCATGTTTATGGATAATATGTCCAAGGGGAAGCAGATACAAGGAAAACAAAATGGGACATAAGACCGACCCCTGAGGCACACCATATTTAACTGGACAGAACGAAGAGACATAGTTGTTTACAGACACAGAGAACCTCCTATTTGACAGGTAGGATGAAAACCGTTCTAGGGCAGTACCAGAGATCCCCACCCAGTGCCTCAGTCTGTCTAACATGATGTTGTGATCAATGGTGTCAAAAGCAGCGCTAAGGTCCAGGAGTACCAGGACTGAGCACATGCCTTCATCAGCAGACATTAAAAGGCAGTCTGAGTGCTGTGGTACTTCCTGAAACCAGATTGAAACTATTTTCCAGTACAGTGAGCAGCTGTTTGGACACAATTCTTTCTAAAATCTTTGCAATAAACGGCAGTTTTGAAATTGGTCTAAAATTTTGTGGGAGGGAGGGATCTAAACCAGGTTTCTTTAAAAGTGGGTTCACGCAAGCCGTTTTAAAATAATCAGGGACACAACCAGTAGATAGGGAGCTGTTAAAAACAGAGATCAAATGGGGCCCAACAGAATCCATTACTTTCAGTAAAAACTTTGTAGGTATTACATCAAGTGGGCTGGAGGACACTCTCATTTGTGATACTGTTTTTAAAAGCTCAGACAAGTCGATGGGGTCGAAACAAGTCGAAACTGGTGAGGGACCTCTGAGTGAGAGGCCGTGGGGGTAATAGAGGCTCTGATTGACACCACCTTATTGGTAAAATAAGATAAAAACAATTCAGTCATCATTACTTCCAGCTGAGGCACAAGGAGGGGTTGGGTTTACCAGCGCAGTCTTAAACAGAAACCTGGGATTGTGTTTATGAGTAGTAAGTTCAGAAAAATAGTCTACAGGCAGTGTATCCTTAATGTGTTGTGCATAAATGTGCTTAAGGGGTGCTGATCATTAAATGTGAACTGATCGTTCCGTTTGTGAACGTGAAGTAACGCACTGATGAGTTAAACTCAATATAAAGTACTAAAATAACAAAAAGAGTAGCCTACACGTTATGTAGAAAGGTAATGCACGGAAATAGCAGGTGGCACTTCAGTTTCACTTTCCGATGACCAATGTTGGGCAGTAATGCCTTGCTCAGTAGCATATCCAGTATTGTTATATTATTTCCCCAGTAATTAGTAGCGCAAGGGATTACTATTCCTAAAACAGTGATAATATTACAGTTATTAATTCAAGTAATGCTGCGTTACCAGAACGCAATTTGGTTTTTTAGCGCAATTTCACGGCAGGTAAGTTGCAGTTGGCTGTTAGCCAAAAAGCTAAAGAATGGAAAACAAGTGAGACAGGTGTTCTTTCGACAGCTGTTCAGTATTGACATTATTTTAGTTTGTGACAGTCAGAGATGCAAAAAACATTGTTATCCGTTGTAAACTGAAAAATTCAACATCAAATTTATTGAAGCATCTGCTAAAGCAACACTGCAATGCGAAGCTTGTAGAAAGAAACTCCAGCGCTGACATATAAGGTCCCTTTTGGAACTGAAGGAATTATTTTTTTTCTGCAAAGTAATCTCAATTTTGGGGGCCTAAACTCACCAAACTTTGCACGTAAAAATTTTGTATATTATGGGTTTCGCCGCATGGGTGTGGCAAAATGGCTCACTATGCCCCCTACAGAGCAGCCCCCAGACAAAGTTTCACCAAATTGTATGAAATTTCTGTGGGACTTGTATCATGTCCAGACATACAAAAAAGCATCTTGGAGCGATGCCCCACACCCAACAGGAAGTCGGCCATTTTGGATTTAATGGTCATTTAACAAACTCCTATTAGTCTGATCAACTTCAAATTTTCGCTGTGCAGTCTTAACCCACTGACAATTAAAAGTTCTTCAAACGGTTATTACCAGTCAACCAGTTTGCCCGCGGGGTGTTGTCGAAAATCAGTGATTCGCCATGAAACAGGAAGTTGTTATAACTTCAGTGTACATACTCACATCTGCACCAAATTTGACATGTAATAAGAGTCCTGCCCTGAAGACATCCATATACCAACATTCACTCAAAGTCATAGCGCCACCTGCTGGCAACTTGAAATGACACGTTTTACACTGTAATGGAGTACTCCTAGCAGGTTGGACATATCAACTTCAAAACTGCCCCAGAAAACCCTTAACACATTGATGAAGCCATGTTGCAAAACTTGTGAGTTTGCGGTTATCGGCGTGGCGGCGAATTTAAACTCTTCACCATGACACAAGAAGTTGTTGTAACCTTACTGTATGTGATGAAATCTCTACGAAATTTTACTTGTTTAATAAGAGTCCCGCTCTGAACATATGCACATGCCAACATTCATCCATAGTCATAGCGCCACCTGCTGGAAACAAGCAGTGACTTCATTAAAGCAGCCCTGCGGCACGTTTCACCTACATATACGAAATTTCTGTGGCACTTGTATCATGTCCAGATGTACCAAAAAGCTTCTTGGAGCAATGCCCTAAACCAAGCAGGAAGACAGCCATTTTGAATTTTTGGACGATTTACACATTCCATACTTTAACGAACTCCTCTTACGGAATTAGTCTGAACAACTTCAGATATTTGCGAGTTTTTGTGAAACACCGTGTCCGTGGCATGGTGTCCAAAATATGAGTCGCCATGAAAGAGGAAGTTGTTGTAACTTCAGTGTACATGCTCACATCTGCACCAAACTTTACATGCTTGACAGTCACCCCCGACCACATCTACATGCCAATATTCAGTTATAGTCATAGCGCCAAGTGCTATGTAGCGCCACAAAGGGGACAAAGGAAGTGATGATTAACACCTTTGTGCAGCGTCTGAAGTGCGTGGAAAATTCACAGCCACACCGGCAGAGCTCCAGAATCTGCAACGCAGCCGCCTCACATCTCGACACGCTACACGTGCGAGGGCCCACCCAACACTGCTTGCAGATTTTATTTTATTTTTTATTTTCACGCCAGTGGCATTAAGCAACGCTTTGTAAAAACACTGAAGGTATTACTTACTTGTTAGGCTTACTGCTGTTATAAATTAACCTGCAGACAAATATTAGTTACAATGTTGGGAGTGACTTGCTTTATTTATTTTCTTCAACCAGTGGCATTAAGAAATGTTATATGTTTTAAGTATATACCTATCCTAAACTTTATCTTGTGGTTTGGCTAATCATCAAGTTTGGCTAATTGTTGACTCCCAAGGAAAATTATTGTTCCAGTAAAGTAGATTCAATTCTAAACTGAGCTGGCTAAACAGGTTGTTTGTCACTTTTTAGGAAGGGGATAGTGAAGGCAGGGGATAGTGAAAGTAATATAGTAATGTAACCAGTAACGTAACTAATTACTTTTAATACCAAGTCATAAGTAAAGTGGTATTATTACTTTTTGAAGCAAAAAGTAACTTATTACAGTTCCTGAGTAACTTGCCCTACGCTGGCTATTACATTGTCACACTGCTGAAGAGAGAGGAAAATGTGGGTGTATACTAGATGCATTCATGTAAAGGGAGCCTAACATATCTTATGTTATTTAAATTCCAAATAGATACATTTCATTTTAGAAACAAACTTCAGCTGTGTTTCAAATGCATTTAACTGAATGAACAGCATTTTAGCTTTTGGCCCAGAGTGAGGATGGGACAAGGTTACACTAATTAATTGGGCTTAATTGCCATCACCCCATATATCATGGAAAATGTGCCAGAGTTGCTAAAATGGTATGAAGATTTTTGGGACTTCAAGCATAGCCTTTTCCGTATGTTTTCAGAGAGTGGGTGTTAATGAGCAAACCATCTGGTACTTATGTCATGTAGTATGTACTGTCCAGGCTTGGAGGATCTGCCAGTGGCCACATCTGGTTCTTCTCCACCCATGCCCTTGTTTTGGATACAGCGCCAAGAATCTCCCACACAATATGCACAACACGGCGACAGTTGTGGCTGGCTCGTTCCAAACAAAACTTTAATCCCAATGGCCTTCATCTATGTGCCATCAAGAGCCATGTTCACGCAAGTTTTCATTCCATAAAAACACATCAGCAATTATTTTTTTCTGATTAGCACTTTTCAACTCTAGCTAGCAGTTGGAGTGAAAACTTGCATACAAATGGCACTAAACTGATTATTTCCATATCAAAAAATGCTGTTGATCCTTGTGTGGAACATTTTTTCAGCTTGCCTTATAAAGAAGGAACTTTACAAGAATGCAAACATTAAAAAGATATCATTGCAGTTTTGGCTGTTGGGTGCTCGACATTTAGCTTCTCTATAACTCTGTGATCAGATACTACTATGTTTCAGCTCAACATCACAGAATGCAATGTTGTTACAAGACAGTGATAACTTAGTCTTTTTGACAAGCCTGTGCATACTACAGCAAGTGTAGTGAGTCAAAACTGACAATAAAGATGCATTTCCAAATGTATCCTTAGTCATGTGACTACGTTATGAATAAGCATAAAGCACAGCGTTGCTGACAAAAATTGTTCCTGTGGAGAGATGACTGTTTTCACGCTCATTTTTTTTTGATTATATTATAATTTCACAGTGGAAACACCACTACAGACTTAATTTTATAAGGTGTAGTAATCAATTAACTGAGATAGATCTCAGAGATCTGGCATAACTGCCAACTGTGGATAACTAGAATATAATAATAATAAATTATGCATTTTCAAGACTGACCCATTCTACAACTCCCACAGTATACAGTAAGTGCTTAAGAGTATATCTTGTCAGACCACTTTTATTCTCTAAATCTTAATTGCTATTTTGAGAACCTGGCATCCATACAGGCATAAATAGTCAACTTCTGCAGATCAGTGCCAGCAGTGATTTGGTGAGGAGGCAGCCAAGTGGCAGCCCATGGAGAAATTTTACGAAGGGGTATTTAAATTTGTTCATCCATTTTTATAATGACAAAAGTGCAGCCATGCAGAGCTCTTCATCATAGAGGGTTTCAAATTAGATTGACTAGAGTTGCCAGTGTAAGGGCTGTGAGCTAAAAAATGTGATTTCTTTTTCCAAACTCACAGCAATTACTTGACAATTCAGAAGAGGAAACAACTGCAATTTAAGCATTTTGAATGTCATGAAATTCATGTTGTAGTTGGAGGTCCAGTGACCGTGAGAGAGGCTTTAAATACATACACTTAAAGTGAGATGAAAAAAAAAAAATTTACACTTGTGCAACAGTGAGAATAAACTGGCAAAGTGCTGCAATAATAATATTGCGTTATTAGTTTGTTGTTTTGAGACTTCATGGACAAAATGTCCTGTGATGCTAATATGAATGTTTGAGGTTTGTGTAGTCTGAGTTAACCAAATTGAGTGGATATCTTGGTTCTGGCAGTTACATGTTGTTTGATTGCCCAAATATTCTCTGGGAATAAATTTTGGAAGATTTGGAAAATACCCACTTGATTTGGTTAACTCACACTGCTAAATAAGCCTCATATTAGCCTCAGCTGAACTTAAGAATGCATTTTTGCATGGAATGAGGCCTGTTTGTATTGTGTAGTTACTCTACAGAGGGGATGTATGGAAAGTATAAATGATTACAGCGACCAATAACTATCAATATACATATAATATTAGTACTGGATTAAGATTGACTTGAAAGGTCAAAACAAATCCTGTAATTACAATTTGCTAGATATAACCCTTCATGCCTTGATTCTGATCCATGAGAGCATATGTAAGCTTATTTTTTCCACCACTCTGTCCTGTAAACAATCAATGATGATCTCAACATCAGCCATAATTCATAGAACCACAGAAGATTTATAACTTTAACTTGACTTTCAACAACATCCAAAGTAAGTTTGAAAGCCAGGAATCTCTGAACCTCCTGTGTGATTATATTGATCAAAAACCCCATCATCCCTCTGCAGATACATTATGATCACTTTGTTGCTATGGGGCAGTATAAATCTTAGTTACAGCTCCTATAAAGTTTTGGACTCCCACAGTGCCAACAAACGTAATCACAGAGTTGGTTTCAGATGCTATTGTGATAGCCAGCCTGCTGAATGTTATACTCTTAACTGGCAACAGTTCAAACACAGAGCAGTTTGTGTCACTGTAGTACAGCAAGTGGGGACGGGGGTATTCATGAGCCCTTCAAGAACCAAGTATTTACAATATGGCTTAACAGACCTGCTTGTGCTAATCTGTTTTCATGAACAGCTCTTAGATCTATCAAAAAGACTGAATGCACTTTTATGAATTTAAATTTTACAAAGGGAAGATTTTTCTTTTTTCAAAGAGTACCCTCCTATCCGTTGCAGTGCAGCAGAAGTTGAATTCAAAATTTAAAAAAAAACAGGCAGCGATGAAAGCAGTTTCTGATCAACAACAATGAAGTAACTCATGGCCAACAAAGCTGGAGAACGAGAGATTGTACATACTGTATTCCTCTTTGTTGCCTGTTTACATAATCCCTACAGTCTCTCATCAAGGAGCGTGGATGAAAAGCTTTCATCAACTCTCTGTGGAAAACCTGTTTTCTTCTTTGAAGCTCAACACAGTGGCCCAACATGCATACAGGTGTTCCCACTTTCACTGAATAGGATAAGTAAAACACCTGACTGTAAAATCTTAAGTCAAATGTCTGTCTCTGGAAAGACAAGACACTGAAACACCGGTGTTGGTGGGGGAGTTGTCATACTATGCATTATTACAGCTAAAGCCAAGGACAATAAGGAGAGATAATATTATAGAGAATAATATTCTAATTCACCCCTTTTGGATTTACAAGGTTTGCACCCAACAGCAATGTGGGAGAGTGGAATCTGAAAGAAGCAGCTGGAAATTTAAAGCTTAAAATATAAACAGGGGAAACTCATAGAGAACAAGTTCTCTTTTTAAGGAATGTCTTGTTTACTAGGTTGTACACAATAATATTTGGTAAACAAGATGCAGTTACAAGATAAAAAACAACATTGCTAACTAAATATTGCAATGAAAAGATGAACAGTTCACAAGTCAAGTGGACAACTTAAAATTGAGCTTGTGGCAATATTTCAATGATAGAGGGAAATTGTGAGTAACCAAGCAAGTCCATATAGTATTCTTATTGTTACTGCTAAAGGACAACTGGTTTTCCAAGGTTTCTTAATCCTAGGAATTTCCAAAAGAAGACAGAGCATCAGTGAATCACAATGAAATTTAAAGGAGTACTGCAACATGTTTTTCTTTGAAGGCATGGTCTTATAAATGAAGGCTAACCAGTGCTACTTGTACCTTTGGGATAGAGATGTCCATTTTATACTTCTCAGGGATTTGATCAAATTGATTGATTGGACCACTCAAAAGTGGGCGTAGCTCAGAGAACATCGGTCTCTATGGAATCACAGCAATACAGAGGTACAACATTCAGTCATAATTAATGTAAATTCTGTCCAAGACCTATGAATCCTGAGGAACTCCTCTGTTGTTGTCCGCAGCTTCATCTCCAACTTACTGACATCTGTTTTACAGGCAATTTCTCAACCACCTACAGGTAGAGTTATCAAAACCAGCTTCTGTAAAGCATTTCAACATGTTGTGTCCCACGGTACAAAACGCCTAGACAGATCAATAAACACAGCACCACAATGTTAATTGTTTATCTAAGCTGGAATCTACAGTGCCCTCCTTTCTAGTTTTACTGTAGCTGAGCATCATGAGTACAGCACAAACAGAACAATGAGAAGCAGATTCACTTGAAACACAGCGTTTACCCATCAAGCTGAGAAAAGTGAGCACCACATGGGTGTTTTATTGGTACTGAGCTGCTAAATCAGCTTATTATACAGAGCTATTATCGCCGTGAGTTGAGGAAATTTCACAGTGTTGGCAAAGGTTTGCTCTCTCTCTCCCTCCCTCTCGTTACCTGGCTCTCAGTCCTCTTGGCTCTGTTTCCTTTGTTTTCTTCTTTTATGTCTTGTTTACTTTATTTCAGTCTCTGTGTTTCTTCTGTCACTGTCTTTCTTCCTACTCTCTTTTTTTTCTCTCTCACCCTCTGTTTTTGATATATCCCTCTTTCCTGGTGTCTGTCCCCCCCCCCCCCCCTTTTCCATAGTCCCACCTATTGTGATTCTTCTTTTTTTGCCAATTTGCTCTTTTCTCTCTCATGCTTTTTTCTGCCCCTGCCTGTTTTCTTGGCTTTGTCGTCCTCCCTTTGACCCATTTCTTCCATATTTTACTCATTTTCCTGTCTTTCTCTTTGTCTCGCTGCTGTTTTCCTGTTGCTCTGCTTCTTCGTGGCTCATTCTCGCTCTTCCTGTCACTCACTTCTGTGCTGTTTATGCTGTTATTGTAATTTTTCTCTTCATCTTTTCATTTTTCTCTCTCCCTCTTTTAGACTTTTATTCTTCCTCTTATTTGTCATGTCTGCCTTCTCTGTCGGTCTTTTCTCCCTTTGTCTGTTTTTTTCCCTCCCATGCTTTTTGCTCTCGCTCCCTCTGTTTCTTCCCTCTGTCAGCAGTGAGCAGCCCTCACCACGGCTGCTGCAGAGTTCATCTCAGGACAAAACCCTGCTCTGCCGCTATAGCTGTTGCACACACACCGTTTGTCGACTGAATCAAAGTCTTGGGTGTAACGGGGCCCGGGGACAGATGGAGAACAGTGAAAATGGAACAAAGACTCTCTGAGTTTCACTAACACATATAGCAGGGGGAGAAATATTAAAATGACAAGGCAGGCTAAGACTAGGATGCCACATGATATCATAAATGGATGCTGCACATGAATACATGAAAAAAACTGGCACAGACTCTACCCTCTTGGCTTCAATATGCAATCTGTTTGCTCCGTCTTACTTCTGCCAGTATTTAAATTTGTTTTGTCAAGAGTGCTTAACAGATTTGACCTGATTTGACTTTTGCAGCAGATGTTAATCAGCAGTCTCAAGACCTTACTGGATATCAGTTTTCACAGTGTATAGAGCACAACAGGATCAGATTGTAAGTGGCAGCTTTGGGACAAATATATACATTTTATTAAAACACTACAATGATGCAATAAGATAAAAGGAAATTCAACTTTAATAACCAGCATTGGGTTGCCAGGAAGATTGTTCCTTGGCTCAAAAAAATTAAATTCAACCAGTGAGATTAGTCACACTAGCAGCATTTCTTTGGTGATGGTAATGCTGGCAAATCCATCATCTTCCCACACTTGTGGAAGTGTAAAATATGGTACAGACATTCATGGTCCCCAGAGGATGAATCCTATAGTGACTTTTTCCTGTGTTGGTGGAGAGCAAATCAGAGCTAAAACGAGGGACTCACATATGTAAGGTAGCCTGAAATACAACTCCAGATGAATTTTTTGCTCCAAAAAATGTATGTACGTTTAGCTTAATGCAGTCCATGCATTTATATCTCCCACAGGATGAATTTTAGCTAACTTGTAAGAGCCCTTAGGATTTCATCTCGTGCATAAAAGAAGTCCTAGCCCCATAATCAGGTAAAATTTTCAATTTGATTGATTTGGTTTATGACCTGCAACACTAATGACAATTTCACCTGCCTCAGCTGTAATTTGTGTTTAGTGCTAATTAGCAAATATTACCATGCTAACTGAACACAGTAAACATTATATCTGCTAAATATCAGCATGTTAGCATTGCCATTGAGAGCATGTTAGCGTGCTGATGTTGGCATTTAGCTCAAAGCATTGCTGTGATGATCCTGGGTGTCACCAGTGTGTTGTGTATTTGCTTACACTATAAAATGTATAAACCATGCTGATTCCCCTCTTCTCAGCCATGAGTTCATCGGTTCATCCACAATTTTATTTCTCCTTTTGTTTTCATGTGCCAAACATAGCGCACACAAGTGCAACTAGCTGACAATGACAGTATGCCTGCAAGTTTGTTTATCACGCTAATTTCTGTGAGATCACAAGAACCCGTTATCGCCACTCGGAAATAATTTTGTATTAACGCAACGTGTGTGGTCCTGCGTCTTGACTGAATTGTCAGGTGTGTGCGTTTTTACGAATAACATATAAAAAAATCGGTTAAATTTGTTGTTGTCTGTGGTATCCTACATTTTAAAAATGAGTTAAGATTTGAAAATCCACTAGTGTGCACCAGGCATTAGTCTTGTTTTTACCTCAGAGACACATTTGCATAACTGAAACTCTAAGTTTTTACACAGTTGCTACAGTATTGGTAATGGTTGCTGGCATGGGTGTCTATTCTTTCTGTAGACAATCACTTACCACCATTCAAATTACTGGCCAAGCTTTTGTCTGTGACACAAACCCTGAAAGTAGCTGCTATTCAGCACAACCAGTGCATGACTTCAAATCTGAACCCCCCTAAACATGAATTAAGCCTGACCAGGCAAACCTGCACTTCCCCTCACATCTCTCAGTCACCCTCTCCCCCTCTCCTCATTAGTACTAACCCTATTCCAGGTCAATACATATGGCACAGAAAGAACACCCAATAAATACACACACACACACACACACACACACACACACACACACACACACGTGTACTCTCTTACACACTTTCTTTATCCCCTTCCAAGTCACATACACTCACTCTGTCTTTCTGTGAGTCTCTCTTTGTCTTGCTTGCTTTATCCCTGTCACACACACACACACACACACACACACACACACACCCTCTCTCTCTCACACACACACACACACACAAAATGACACACATATTGCTGATCAGTGCAGGCGAGCAGGCAGGAGTCTAACCTCATTAGGAACCTTAGCAGCTAGCCAGGGGAGGGTCTGTCGATGAATGACCAAGAAGAACTGGTGAGGGTGCAGGACGGACTGATCTGCAGAGTGCCAGGAAGAGATCTAAGAGTTCGTCCCCTGTAGGATACTTTCATATGCAGGATACATTTCATAAATAGTACTTCCCTAAAAATGTAGTGGTAAATTATATGGATTAAGTTATCAAACCTTTATTTGGTTTATGAAACAAGTTTTTCATCTCAGAAGAATTTCATTTCTTTTTAGCCATGCTAGTGGCTCTAGGGATGGCAATGTCTGTTGGTCCAGCACTATGTGATGATTGACATAAAATTTGGTTCACACATTCCTGTCCCCCTCAGGATGAATTGTAATCACTCTTGTGATCCTCTGATCTTTCATCTAGACCCATCATCTGGTCAGTCTTTATTTTTTTTATTCTTCAGTTTATGAACAAATATTGCTTGAGACTCTTAGTCTTGTTTTATCTGAGTTTCAAATCAGCTCTTTGAATGCAGATTCAGCTATCACAGATTTTCAAAAAATAGATAGAATATGAACAATATCAAGAGTAAGATAAATAATATGTAAAAACTTTGCTGCAGCATGGGAAATACAGATAAAGCAATAAAAACCAATAAAAGCTAAAAGAGCAATCAAACACTAATGTGAAATGTAACACTAAAATGACTCATGTATTAACATGATGATGTATACAGTATTAATATTTAAGTGCTACGTTATCATACTACACGTACACATACATGGATAGATAGGTTTATAGATGGATAGATAGACAATATTCCTTTGTTCTTGTTTATACCTGAAACCTTTTTAAAATATGCTACATTTTCAAAGCAGTGGTGCCTTTTTCACTATCAGACACTAAGTTGCATCCATCATGCCACTCTTTCAGTGGCTTTCAAAAGGCATGTGTTTGCATTCGTGGCCTATGAAAAATCTCGTTTCCTCTTTTCTTCCCCACATTTGCCATTTACAGTTTGCAGAGAGTACAGTCAGTCAAATTCCTACTTTATGTTCAGGATTTATGACAAAAGTTAACCTCAGCTGCATGGCTGTTCTATATTCAACAGATATTTTACAGGTAGTCCTCTAAATAAATGGAACAGTTATGGAGTCTGGTAAAATGCTGCCAAACCTCGCAAATGATAGATTGCCTGTACGCTACAAGGATGTATAGGCTTTCCACTGCTGTCAGAACATGTCCAGCTGAATGCATAACCAAACCTTATGCTGGATGCACTCAAATCCCAACCAAGGTCCACAGACAGATTACCATATAAATGAAACTACAGACAAGATCCTGGCCTTCATTTCCTTTCTGTTTATACCAATGATGTGAAATCACAGAGGTTTGGAGGGGGGAGACAGAAAAGCATCTCATGGAATGGATGTCAAGCCTCTGCACCATTGATAGTAGGGAACATTGTCCTAAAATTGAAGGACGCTCCAAATGAATAGCCACTCATATAGTATTCTAAACTGCAATGAAAATCAGTAACAGAAATAAATTATTTCTTAATTGCTATTTCTTGCTTTCCCAAGTCAAGAAGAAGAGTATATTTAGTTGATTTTACTGAGTTACTAAAAATACCCCTGAGCTTTTCTGGAGAGAAAAACCAACCTGTAATTAATAAATTGCATAGCTTTATCAAATAGCTTGAGGATCCTCAATAAACTTTGCAAGCTGAAGTTGTTGGCAATGTTCATTTTATTAAGCTGAGTTTTGGCATTCAAGATATTATGCAAGTAAGAGAGATGAATGCACACTGTTTCCATAAATGTCTCCCATGCACAAAGTAATTTAATGAGTTGTTAAATATTAAAATGTTAAGACGGCGTATTAGGGCCACTGTAGATGTTTTTTTAAATTACGGGGGGGGGGGGGGGGGGGGGGGGGGGTAGTATTCCAAGAAAAAAGTTGTATATTTATATGCAATCAATTAAAAACTCTGAAAAACAGTGTTTTCTGAGTTTCAGTCATTAATAATACAAGACAGTTGTCAGTGCAGATAGAATAGGTGGCACTTTCAGACAGTTATGAAGATAAAAGGGACTGAAACAAAGCCACGTGAAAACATGTGTCAGATCTTAGTAATTTATTATTATTTATTATCATGTTGGCAGTTCTTCCCCAGTTGTTTATGCTTTTGGTCTTTGAACAGAAGGAAGTATCTCATAATACTGGTTGGTGAAAGTAGCTTATATGTGAAGGCTGTGCAGTGCAAATAAGCTCTAATTAGTTTGTCTCATCTGCTTCTAAACTTTTATTCCTCAACCAAAGAGGACTCCTTAACTGGTGCTCTGCAAAGCTTTGCTATATCCTGTGTTTGTTTTTAGCTTTCAAACATGCAGTGCGGTAAACAACCATCATATCCAACAAAATCACAGTATAATTGCATGTTACACACAAAGAACAGCTGACATTTTTATTTCTGTATTTTCACTTGTGTAAGTAAACAATGTTTACAAGAACAACAGTGTCATGTTAGGTAAAATAGGGGGTATTTGACTATACCTGTAATCTAATTCAAAATGATGAACACCTTATTTGCCAACTGTTTTACCTCTGTCTGTCTTGGCTGCCCTGCTGCAGACACAGAGTTAAAGGACAGTCAAAACACGCAAGACAAACAACAACCTTCATGAAACTAGAAAAATGTGATGATTTTGTTGAAAATAGTGGGTGCAAACACAGGTTAAAATATCTTAAAATCTAAAATATTTGTGAGGGAGGTTGGATGGGTGTTGCATTTGCTTTCAAGGTCAAGTCTTGTAGATGTTGAACTGTCAGTTTGTATGTCAGTGTTAAAACCGCTTGAAATGCCAGTTTATGTCTAAGCCATGAAAGCATTTTAAATGTCAGTGGATAAGCAAGTCCTAAAGCATCAATTTAGTTTTACTGGTTAAATGACCTATGGTTATGTCTCCTGACGAGCAACGTCTTTTGCTGCTGCAAATATTGATGGTACTCCAGAAGTACCAAAAGCAGAAGAGCATGATATACTTTGCACTGATATAAGAAAAGTCTCTAGGAGTTTGAGGTGGATGAATGAGTTTACAAAGTATGTCAGTTTGACACTGAAGACCACAGTTTACGCCCTTCTACGAAACTTGGATTTTTTTCTAACCACAAAGGTTTCCTTAACCCCTGTGTCAGAAAATACTCATACTGTATGGGTCATCTTGAAAGACACAAACAAACAACCTCATCCTGACATGTACAATGTGTCACCTATCACATTTAGACCTTCCTAGGTTATTTTGGCTACAAGCACTGTCATACTCAACATGGGAGCAAACCAAAAGCATCTGGACAAAACTGGGAATGACAAAAGTCAAGGGACCAGTTGGAAATAGTTAGAAATTACTCTGTGTGTGGCATGGCAAGACGAAAATTTCACTGGCCCCTTTAGTGAATAGGATCCCTGGTATCAGACTGCACCAGCTCTCAGATTAAAGGCCAATGACCGTAATAAAATATAATAAGTCTTCTTAAAAAATCAGGTGTAATTTTACCAAAAAAGATACAAGAACATCTCCGGACAGTAGACTGTAGTCGTCTCCTGTCTCATGATAAAAAGCAAGCAGAGAAGAGACTAAAAGCCCATTTTGGCAATTTTGCATCGTGTTTCAAGACAATGCAAAAAACCAGAAAAGAGCAGGTCTGGCTGACTAAGCTGAACTGAATGAGTCATTACAGCAAGATCAGGGGCTGCAGAAGGCCCTCAAAGAGCAGACCACCCACCCATGTCCCCCATTAAGATAGCCGGCTCTTCTTGCACATCAACACCCCTGCAGCAATTTACAGCTCAGCCTGCATGGAGGGAGAATGAATGGTGAACAACAGAGAATTCTTAATGAGACAAGGGTCAATGAAATGTCAAAACTGGACAATGAATAGAGAAAAAAAGCCAAAAATGTTTTGCTATTCCAGTCTTTACACCTTTAGAGATAAAATATATACTGCCTACGTAGTCCCTGTTCTGTTCGTCACTTGTTAAAAACTAAAACTCCAATCTGCATTTATTTTTGGCTGTAAAGAGATGTGTTTTTATTGAGTTATGTCATATATCTCCATCATGGGATTTTATTGTAAATTGTGGAAATTTTGATTCATATTTTGTTTGTGTGTTTCTTTTCTGCCATAATATATTCATATATATTTAAGGTTTCAAAAAAATGGAGTCACTTGTGGAAAGAGACACTAACTTATCATTCATTCATAGCTTACCCATGCTATAGTGTCTGTTAGGAGTGTCTGTGCATTTCATAGAAAACCCATTGGACCACGATCACTCACTCACCTCTCATTTATTCAACTCACTGACCTGTGTAGGAGCTTCATGTCTTTCGCTCAATGTGTCCTTGACTTCATTGCACCTCTACCATTGTGTTTCCTGACATGAGGGAATTTGGCTGTAGCGGGTGCAGAATATAGGTCACACAGTATACAACAACATGAGTAGGTTACACTGCATCCAACTGTCCTTGTTCAACGGACACATCTGTCAACCTGTATTTAGCAGTTTTCAAAAGTTACGCTAAGTTAAGTTTCCTTGGAAAGAGGGGCAGGACTTTTCATTGAACTGGGTGGTGATGGTACAGTGGATAGGACCTTTGCCTTTGCTGTAATGATGTTAAGATGCCTTTGGTGTGAGAGACCCGGGTTCAATTACCCACTGTGACACATCCACCAGTGTGTCCCTGAGCAAGACACTTAACCCCTAGTTGCTCCAGAGGCATGCAACCTCTGACATACTTAGCCATTGTAAGTCGCTAAATATGTAAATGAACTGTAGCTTTAAAAGGGTATGCCACTTAGAGTTGGACACAAACATGAGGACTTGAGATTTAACTTGAATTTAACTACAGAAAGACAGACTTACTTACTTAGGTTTACTGGAGATCTTAAAGTCAAGTCTCAAGTTTGGACCTAGTAATGTGGCAGAATAAATATAGGTGTTGAGACTCTCCTGACACCATAGAGCATCAGAAATGGAGGACAAACTTGTGGATGAAGGTTCTCAGTCATCCAGGTCATAGTTATCCAAGGAAGGCTAAAAAGAAAAGTGAGGGGAACCTACTACAAGGTGATTCTAGCCATCGGTTGTACTTTACAACAAACCCGAAAATTTGCTTCTGAATGCACCTTTAGACTTGTCTTGAATGACTTGGAACTTTACACCCCCTAAAATGTTGCAAACAGCTGTCACTTTGCAATAACCCATTCTGTTGATCTATGTATCACAGTTATGCTACAACTCCTAAATTAAACCACATTCTGGACCAGTAGTTATTTCTAGTCACAAGTTTATCAGGTAGGTTTTATTAGG
Source organism: Micropterus dolomieu (assembly GCF_021292245.1). Taxonomy (NCBI): domain Eukaryota; kingdom Metazoa; phylum Chordata; class Actinopteri; order Centrarchiformes; family Centrarchidae; genus Micropterus; species Micropterus dolomieu. The sequence continues at coordinate 28,918,328 of NC_060168.1, read as the reverse complement.
TAGGGTGACAGGTAAATTGGGCCAGTTTTTGGTTAATCGCTTTAGACACTAACAAAAAACCCATGAATGACATTCAACTGTGTTCTTATGATTGATAAATGGTGGCTGTACGATATTAGAAAAAACGGAAAGAGTGCAGTATTTTTCTTTTATGCGATATATATATTGCGATATGAGCAAATACAGGAATTTTCACCAGATGACTTCAATTGCTCTATTTGAAAAGAATTAAGCATCCTAGAATTATTGGGGTGATTTTGTAAAGAAATTGCATAATAATAAAATAATAAATAATAATAATAATAAATAAATCCTTTCTTGAGCTTTAATGCAGTAAACATCTTCTAAACAAAATTCAGAGCAGCCATACACCAGCCCTCAGAGTGCTTAACAAAAGTTGCTTTTCTTTTTGCAACCAAATCCACTGTTTCAGTGGTTTTCTCCTGCCCCTTACTTATTTTCTAGTTGTTGTCGACAACTAACGGTCAAGAACGATATTGTGATTATTGGTTCACTGCGCATGCAAAGCCTGCTTGTCACAAGAACCCTTAAATCGGATTCGGATCGGAGTAAATTATGTTACATCAGACGGACTTTCCTTGTAGATAATTAATGGAAAATGAGTTTTCCTTTTGTATCAAACAGCAAAAAAGTTGAGGCGGTTGAGTTACTTTGACTTGCTTGACATTGCATTGTTCTACGATTTGACTATTGCGCATGGGCACATTGCGATGATGATGCTGAAACAATATATTGTGCAGCCCAAATTAATAACCACTGTTTTAAATATTTTTGTGTTGAATTGATATAATACAATTTAATGGTTTAGGCCCTACAGGTTTTGAAACATTAGCTGTCCTACTTTTTTTTTGTGAGCAGTGTTCATGTAAGATGGACTGCACAATTAGCAAAAATGAGCCAGTAAAACTGCAAACATTTCTGAAAAAAAAATATGATTAATTTTAATTACAATTCATAATGTTTGCATTTAAACTACATTAAAACATAATATTCATGAAAAATTAAACACTAAAATGAAAAACATTCTCTTCACCACAGCGCTAATGGAACAGAGGCATTTCTGATTAAACAAATCTAATTAATTTTAATTTAATTTCATAATGTAACAATGTAATATTGCATTTAAATTAGATAAAAACATCAATTTCATTAAAAAATTTACAATAACCTGAAGAACCTGTCTCACTATACTCAACTAATCCTCTCATCCTCTCCTCTACCCACCAATTGTATTTTTGCCTCTTCCTTGGCAGACATCCTTTCTATCTTTGTTCTGTTGCTTTCTGACCCTCTTCTCTCCTCTCTGATCCTTTCTGTTCAACATGCTGTCTGTAATAAATAGTATAACATACTTTATTACAAACATAGTTAAGCACACATAAACACATCACATTTAGAAGGTAAAATGTGAAAAAGGTAACCGGCTTATCCAATACTGTTTCACATTTCTAATCAACTCCCGTCTTTAACCCTTTTTGGAATTGCATTAACTCGCTGCATAGCTGTGCAGATTCTGAAAAAAAACAAAACAAAGCAAAAGGGACCTGTACTCTGAGACGAGCAAAACAGATTGTGGCCGACTCCTCCCACCCCGGACACAAACTGTTTCAGCCACTCCCCTCTGGCACCAGGACCAAAACGTCACGCCGCACGAACAGTTTCTTCTGCAGCTGGTCTCATCAACAAAGGCCCGGGACCCCCACTGACACTGACTTACATGCCCCCCAAAACCTCTCCTCCTGCTCACCCTCTTTTACAGTAAATACTGTAAATGTTTGCACAATACAAATCTGAGGCACATGTACAGTAGATAACTGCCATATTGCACATAGTCTCTATTATTCTTATATAACTTGTATATCTTGTGTATTTCATATTTTTATATTTATGTAGGTTCATGTCTATTGCTACACACCTAGGCAGCGAAGCAAATTCCTTGTATATGTTAAAACTACTTGGCAATAAAAATGTTTCTGAGTCAGATACACACATGATGAGGACAAAGAGGAACCTTCGACAACAATATGTTAACATTTATTTGCTTTGAGCTCACGGATATTATATCATATAGCAATAGTAAGCCACATATACCTGTATGTATGAGTGAAACTGATCTCTATTAAGGTCACGATGTTTGTCATCAAACAGTCAGAATTTGTATGCAGGCATCATACTTTTAATAAGTTTTATTTCATGGCTGAGGAATTTAAATTAGATGCACCATAGGACTGTATGCGAGTTAGAGTTAAAACAGACACTAACATTGATTGATGCTGTAATTGATTCATTAGGTAGGAAATTGGATGGGTCAAAGATATATTTCTGTAAAGGGCTCTACAGCTGAGTCAGACATCTTCTGACAACCACAGCTGGCACCATCATCTGAGAGCAGTATGTAGCCTGGCAGGTATCACCCTCTGATTAGTTTATTTATGATTAGTTCCATTTAATTAATACTTCATGTACAGTATTCAGCAGAACACACATCTGTTATTATGTGAAATTGACTTACGGGATGTCAAAGATAACACCACACTGTTTAACAGCCAAAACCAGTTTCCAAAATAAGATAAAATCATGAATAAAAATTAAGCCAAGTAACACATTTAGATTCTCTCTGACTAACTTTAACTTTGCATTTTGCATTCTGTTATATAGCAGCATGTGTGCACTTTGTAGCCAAAGCTGGCCAAAAAATAGTAAGCAAGGAGTCCTGAAATCAAAATTAGCATCAACATATATGACATATGAGAAGCAAAGTATACAGGGAATAGGACCAAATGGAATGACTGTAATGACAATATGAGGGAAATAATTGAGTAATTGCAGGCACCCCTACACTGAATCATAGCTGCTAGGCTTGTGCTAAAGGTTTAGGTGGTCCTTGAGCAGAACAGGATAGCCACAAGGACTTTTATGTTAACTTCTACAACAACTAAGCACAATTTTATACTCAAATAAGATTTTTTCCATTTTAATTGTAAGAACACACACCAGATGATTCAGTCAAGACGAAAGACCACACACTTGGCTTTTATACTAAACGATTTCAGAGCGGCGTTTCTGGGGACTTGAAATCTTACAGAAACTCGCATGATCAAACTCAACTTCAGACATAAACATGGAGGCAGACTATCGTCATCAGCTAGTTGCACTTGTGTGTGCTATGTTTTGCACATTAAAACAAAAAAAGAGAATCAAACTGTGGATGAACTCCTGGCTGAGAAGACAAAATCAGCATGGTTTGTACGTTTCATAGCTCGAGAAAATACACAACATGTTGACGCTTCCCAATCAGCTAGCTTTAATTGGCTGTTGTGGGTTTCTGATTGGAGGCAACCCGATTTGATGATCCTAATATTATGTATGTAAACACCTCCCACTACAGCATAATTTGGGCCAATAATGTGTTCCAATCAGCCTTGGATTGGGAACGCCCCCGCGATTGTTGATAGGGGCAAATATTCTCTACTGTGCAGCCAGCATTACAAGGCTGTTGGCTGCATATTAGTCAAGGACTGAAGTAATTGTGTGTATGATTACTGCTAGATTGAAAATAACCTTAAAGTCCATTGTGTTGAAGAGCAGTTTGCCATTCAGTTGTCTGGGTTACAGGGAATCAATTTCTTCTAAACGGTATATTTTTCCTCACTGTTTTTTTTTACATGAAAACATGTACTGTTAAATAATGACAACAAAGAATCTCTTCATAAAGAGAAAAGTACTATTTGTTATGGCTGTAATTTACATTGTTTATTAATGTATAGAGCTTTAAAATGGAGTCCTGCACCACAGCAACAGCCTCTTCTGACTCTTGAGGGTTTAATCATTTCTAAGCCAATCAATAACCTCTCAGCGGCTTTCCAAATGTGTTGCACAGGTTTCCTTAGTTACCATCCCCCACTATTCCTGCACACACACACACACACACACACACGGTAACAGCTGATTTTTTTATAGGCTATAGACAGATGATAGACGCTGGAGAGACACACTGAATCACTACATTGGATTGAATGGAGGAGAATTCATCCCTTGCAACCGTTGCACACAACACCTGAGTTTTCTAACTGTTACTAAAGGTATAGGAAATGCAAATCATGTGATCTTTTTCTGGAGTGCTCACTAAGTGCTCTTCAGTAGCAAATTTGTATTTTGAAACCATAAATTGTGTTGGTCAATTGGGATGGATTTACAGTATTAAATTAGAGATAATTAGTTGGTCAGTCAGATAAGCTTTTAAAATCCCTAATTTTAGAAGAGAACTGTTTGATAGTGATCAGAAGAATCCAGATTTTATTTGTTGAGCTGCTCTTGGGGGAAAACATTATTTTACTAACTAAACTTCAATATGAAAGTCATGAACATGACCGGTGTAGTTTATTTTGAGTCAATCCCACATACACCTGCTGCCATAAATACTCAAAAGAGCACTAAATGTGTATCCACAGTTAAAGATTGTCCACAACAAATGCACTATTTACTCCTGTTTAAGTAATGTTTGCTAAAAACTACAGTGCTCAGTTGTTTTCGGAAATTATTTTGATGTTTCATTTGAGTGAAATTATACATTTCTTAGTAGGATTTGAGGGGCTTGAGTCCGAGTGCCACAGAAAGTCTACCAAAGTCAGAAAGTATTAAAAGATCGTCTAACAAACAGTTAGTTGGTTGCAAAAACAAGTCTTTTATGTGATTTGTAGACAATTCACTAGCAAGGACCACACAATCAACAGGTACGATTAAATGATTTATTGATGGTCAAAACAGAAAGATGTACAAGGCTTGCAGTTACTGAATAGACATTTGAAGCGTTGTGGGGAAGCTACGATAGGGAAATCTGCCGTAGCACCCAGGCACGACAGACCGCCTTATAACCCTATGGAGAGGAAGAAGGAGATCAGGAGGAAGGACAGAGAAAGGGGTGGGGGGGAGGGATGCAGAATACAAGAGCGAAGAAGAGGTGTTGGGAGGTGTGGGTATTTATGGGAATGCTGGCGATGATGTGGTTGATGTGTGGTCCCGCTCCTGAAACTCTGCTAGTTAGCACCACTTCACTAGCAAGGACCACACAATCAACAGGTACGATTAAATGATTTATGATGATCGAAACAGAAACATGTACGAGGCTTGCATTTCCCCACAACGCTTTGAATAGACATGCGAAGCATTGTGAGGAAGCGAAAGGGAAATCCGCCGTAGCACCCATGACGGACCCCCAAAGGCTTCTAGTTACGTGAGAGCATCGGCTGATCTGAGGTCTTTGAGATCTGAATGAGTGTGATGATGGTACATTTGGGAGGATCAGCGGCGCATCATATGCAGCGGGTGCTCGGGAATGACGTCGGAGGCTGAAAGGGTAGCTCTGATACTGAAAGAGTGACCGGGGTAATGGATAGGAGAAAAGCATGACGAGCGAGTGCTTGGCGGGAGTGGAGGTGGAACCGGGAATTGAGAGGCCACCGGAACTGACTCGGAGACGATCTGGTGTGTTGTACTCTGGGATCCCAGAGTTGCAATGCTTCACGAGGGTCTTGCAAGGGTTTAGGGTCATTGGTTTCTTTAGGGTTAGGGTTTGGCGACCATTCCACTGCGAACCATCTATCCTTATAGAACCCCCAAACCCTGGACTGGGAGCGAGCAGCGGTAGGCTTTGGCATCCTGGTGCCGGAAGCCCCTTCTAATTGTAACAACTGTTCCCTCGAAACGACTTTAGTTTGAAACTTCTGTTTGCCTGACCAGTGGCACAGTCGGGTTGACAATGACTGGGAATGAGCCGCGGTGGGCTCTGGAATCCTGGCAACTTTTAGTTCAAACAACTGTTGATTCAAAATGATTTTAGTTCAAAACGACGAAGGTCTGTTTGCTTGAACGACTTAGTTGAAGAGACTGCTCGCTCGAGACAATTTTGAGCTCGAAACGGCTTTAGCTCGAAACGACTTAGCTCAAACGCTTAGTTCGAAACACTTGTTAGCTTGAAAGTCTGTTTGCTCGAATGATTTTAGATTGAATGAAATGACTGTTGGCTCGGTGACAGCTCGAAAAGCTCGAAGAGACTTTAGCGCGAAATGACTTGACGGACGTGAGTGACTTAGCTTGGATTGACTTTGGTTAAAAACGACTGTTAGCTTGACCTAAGCTCGAGACGACCGTTAGCTCGATGTGAGCTTGAAGCGAGCGAGTTCGAAGCGACTGAGCTCAAAACAACTTTGGTTTACAATGACTTGTTCATTGGAACGATACAACGTTCACTGTATGCTCGATGTGAGCTCGAAGCGACTCAGAGGTCGAGGTGACTGGGGGCTCAAGCGGCTGAGAGCTCGGAGTGACTTTAATTAAAGGTGACTTGGTTCAAAATGACTGTTCTCTCTAAACGACTGTTAGCTCAAAATGACTGTGAGCCGGATGTTAGCTCGAAGTGACCGTGACCGGATGTTGGGTCGAAAGAACTGTTAGCTCGACATTTTCTTGAAACGACTTACCTTGAAGACAACTTAACTAGAAACTACTGTTTGCTTGAAATGATTATACCAATTTAGGTAAAGACAACTCGGAACGCTTTAGCTAGAAAATGCTGTTGGCTCAAAATGACTGAGCTCGAAATGACTGTTAGCTGAATGTTAGTTAGAGCCGACTGTGAGCTCGAACGTTTGCCGGATGATGGCACAAAATGATTGTGAGCCAAATGTTGTGAGCCAAATGTTAGTTTGAAACAACAGAGCTTAGAGCGACTGTGCGACTGTTAGCCGGATATTAGCTCGAGACGAATGTTAGCTCGAAATGACAATTAGCCGCATGTTATTTAGAGACGACTGAGAGCCAGATGTTAGTTAGAGATGACTTTGACCTCGAAACGACTGGGGGCCGAACGTTAGCGTGAAACGACTGAGAGCCTGACATTAGCGCGAAACGACTGAGAGCCGGACTTTAGCGCAAACGACTGAGAGCCGGACGTTAGCGCGCAACGACTGAGAGCCGGACGTTAGCGCGCAACGACTGAGAGCCGGACGTTAGCGCGCAACGACTGAGAGCCAGACGTTTACCTCGAAACGACTGTGAGCTTGATGTTAGCTCGAAACGACCGAGAGCGGAACGAGTAAGAGCTCGGTGTTACCTCAAAACGCCCGAGATTGGAACGACTGAGAGCTCGATGTGTAGCTTGAAACAACTATTGGCATCTCGGTGCCTGAAGTCCCTACTGACGCCCTCTGCTGAGGATAGTGGTAGGGTGCGGCGGGGGCCGCTGGCATTCCGGTTCTCCCGGCTGAAGCCGGTTGATGGTAGGCGGCCGGGAGCGCTGGCATCCCGATTCCCTAGCTGGAGCCCGTTGCTGAAATCACTGCTGTGGTTTCTATAGGTGTATGACTGGGGGTGATGGCATCTTGGTGCCGGAAGCCCCTATTGGGACTAGCTGCTGTATAATGTAAGCTGCTGGTGCTCTGCTGTAAGCACTGATGCAAGGTGGAGGCTCCGGAATTCAGTTGTTGGAACCTTTGGTACGCTAAAAGACAGCTAGTGCATTACTGAAGTTACATACTATCTTGAGCTTTTAGCTAAATCAGGAACAGGGTACAACCTGTATTTTTTTTTTTTTTAAACAGACAGACACTTTACATGGTAATTTGAAGTGAAACACCCTCATGTCAGATTAGTGCAACAACATTTGGGTTGATGAAGATAGTGTGCACTTTACAGCACTAGTAATGCAGTGATAGCAGTAATTCTTCAACTTTGAACACTTAACAGGACAGCGAGTTGCCTTTTGTCCAGTGTAGTCCACGGTTTTGTTTGATGGGAACCTTTTTCTCTTCTGGCCTTGCAAATTGAATTTCCTTCAGGACAATAACTGCATATTGCATTTTGTATCTGATGAGCATGCAGGCTGACTCTGTAAGAAGGAACTGTGCGCTCCATTGATCATTGATTATTATTTTCTTTTCTCAGAGTCTTTCCTGAGAAGTGCTGGACTTTTCTGTTTTGTGCTGGCAGATTGTCACTATCATTTAGCTGGCCACAGTGAAATAATATATAATTTAACATTGAAATGTCAATACCATATGTCATTATGTCAAAACAGGTGGATGAATCATTTCTAGAGCAACATTTAACATTAGAGGTTTTTATTGGTCTTTATTGTATTTATATTTTATGATACTGCAAGACTCCTGTTTGTATCTGTAAATCTGTTTAATTCCCCTGTTCTCTTTTTAAAACTGACAGTTTTCTTTAACTGTTCATCTAGCATCACAGAAGCCAATATGTCCATAAATATAAAAGTGGCCTGGTGAAGTGTCCCTCAACAAAAATCACTGAAGCACCACCATGCCAGTGTTTGTACAGTAAGTCGCTCTGAGGTAAAAAATGTCAGCTAGTCACATAGATGTAAATGAAATGAAACTGTTCCACATGGCTCTTATCCAGTGTCATTACCTCACAGAGTGTGACTGAGGTTACTGATTACAGGTTAGCTGAAGGTGCTTAAACAGCAATCCATCCAGATAGAAAACTGTGGCTGCAGAGGTATACACATTTTTGCAATATTGATTGTGTTGTCACAAACCTGATAGTATTCTTAATATTTACTCATCTGCAAATATTAGCTAAGCTGAGCTTGACTGCACAAAAGCAACCCAACAATATGCAAATGACATAATGCTAACGTTGACAGAAAATGATTACTTTGGCAGTGACTGAGCTTCTGGGCGTGTCTCGTTTATTAACCTCTTCTTTCTCTGTCTGTCTGATCGTGATAGCTCGTTAAAGACGGGGGTGGGGATGGGTGGTCAGGATGGGGGTGGGATTCACAGGTGCAGCCAAACAGGGCTGTACCATGGTTAATGGTGTCCTCTGATCAATTATGGTCTGGCTGAGGCACAGTGTCTATACATATTTCATGACCATCGGCGGATGCAAGCCCGGCTGCCTAAACCTCTCAACCTCCACCCACACACAAGCAACCCCCCCCCCCCCCCCCCCCCCCCCCCCCAAGACCCAGATGAAAGAGACTAGCATCCTGCGTCAGTTAGCTCCGGACAGGAAGGTGGGGTGCCACAGCAGGGCGACTGGCCAGCTTCACCCCGAGCTGTGGGAAGCTCCTGGTTCCTATTTTTCTTTGTCAGGGACAAAGGGTTCAGACTAGTTGGATGTCACTGTGTAAAGGCTAGGATATGTGATCGAACTAAAGAAATGATTATTAAACATTCTTTTTTCAGAACCTTAATTTGCACATTTATCTGTCTATGTAATGTATTCTATATATCTATTTTCCATCCATCTACTTTTCTATTATTCCATTCAACCATATATTATCCATCATTTCTTATATTTGTCCAACCACCCATCCATCAATTTATCTGTATCTATCATCCATCCATCCTTTTTCCATACATCATTGGATCTATTTTTCTATCCTCCATCCATCCATCCATCCGTCGTCGTTATATCTATTGATCTATTCACTTATCCATCCATTTTTATTACAATTAAAGTATCTATTTTTCATCTATCATCAATCCACCTATCTGTCCATTTATCCTTCAGCCCATCTATCATCTATACATTTTTCCATACTCCAGATTTTCATCTGTATGTCCATTTTCCCATCCATCCATTTTTCCATTTCTCTATCTACTGTATCTATCCTTATTTTTAGACAACAGATTATTATTATTTTTTTTATATTTCAGATTCTTCATGTTTTCCAATCTATCAAAGATTTAAAGGAGATTACAGCTGCTTGGCCTCTCCTTCCCTTTTCTTCCTCTTGTTCCTGATTACTTCCATGATTATACAACCGAATCCTCTCATGTAATCAAACAACATCACTGTGGATAGAAGCCATTTTGGTTGAAGGGTGCAAGGGCCCTGCAATTATGGCGGTGGGGGTTGGGAGAGAGAAGCGGGTGCTGGAGGCTGTTGGCCAGAAGCCGGTTGGTAATGCTTTGTAGTCTGTTCCCACCCAGTCGCCTGCTGCTCCAGAGAGTAGAGTATGTTCTGAAGTAAAAGACACTGCAGAAAATATTCCATGCTAAATAAAACATTTGTACTTGTCCTGTGTTAAACAAAGCATTTCTAAAATTATTTTGGACTTTTTCTAACACAACTTTCATTGTCCCAAGAAATGTTTTTATATCATCAAGATGGCAGCAGTAAATCTGCACCATTCATCATGGAAATAGGTGAAAGTAATTGAGTTGCATTTCAGATCACACTGGAGTTATCATTATTATAAAAAAAGACCAGAAGCATGCACTTGCAACACTGCTCTTTATCTTGCAGCAAACTTTAAATTGATGCGCTCACAAAAGAATCTCTTGCCTTAAATGCTAAGCTCAGAGTGTGTCCTGATCAAACACATCAAAGTGTGTTCTTAACCTGTAAGAAGGCTGCTTAAAGCACCCCTAAATCCTCTTTCTTTGATGCAAGAATTTATTCATTCTTAAACTTGAAATGTCATCCTTTAAGAGTAGAGAAAACAGACTGACGACTGTTTTTCTTTTCAAGCACAAATTTGCCACTGAAGGCTAAAGTGTAGGGGAGGGGCAAACTATAACCAATGAAAAAGGAACTCCTTAGTCCAATGATGCATCCCACAAGTGGAGCAACCAGTCCGTAACTTATGAAAGGGCATGTGGTAAAATGGGGTTTGTGTGTACGTGTATGTCTCTTTCTACAGCGTTTGGTCATGTTGCGTGAATCTGTTTAGAAGTTATGTGCTTTTTTGTTATAGACCACTCCTACTGTCACACCTCTTGTTGCCAGTTTGCATGAACACAAACAGACACACTGGACCTCCATGCCAAATTTCAGCCACCTAGGGCAAAAACTGTGGCCACTGAGGGACGGGGAAAGTTTTGGTGGATATACTAACCAATCAACCAAGCGACCTACCAAGCGGGCTTTAGCTCCAGGCTATGGATTGCAGTTGTTGTCATGATGTTGTTGTCAGGGAAGTGCAGAGTTGGGTGATAATTCTCTGTAGGTTTGTCAACATCTGAAGGAATTTTGAAACGCAGAAACAACCTATTTTGTAGGGCTGATCCAAAATAGTCGACTGTCAATGTCACAGTCGAAGCTTCGCAGCGAAACAAGGATCATGCCATTTTGGCGATATGGGGGTGCTCAACATCTGATTTTACATGGAACTACCAGTTTTCTCCCAAGAAGTTAATATACAGCCTATTACAATAAACATTTCAACGTTTAATGCTGTAAATAAACATGTAAAAACAAAAAAAAACTAAATGTTTTTAAAGTGTGTGAATAAATCCAAAATTGTAACCCTAACCCTGGTTCGTCAGTGTGCATAGAGGCAGGAGGAAAACTTGCTGAAGAGACGGAGCCACAGCTTCACCAGTGTTGTGCCGAGTTGTCCGCACCTCGCGGGACTTTCGGATAATTTATCACCGTTGATGAACCACACAAAGAATATTTTATCGTTTTTAAATAACCAGCTACTTGAAATAGGCCCATGAGGCAGCACGGCAAAAACTCTGCACAAGACTGGTGAATGGCAGGCGAGAGAGCAATCGGCGTGCACAAAAACACACATGATTCGACTATCAGTCGACTGTAGGTAGGACTTCACAATTCTCATTCGACTATGTAAATCGTTAGTCAGGGACAGCCCTACTATTTTGTTTTCGAGGTCTGAGAACTTTTATAATTCTGGCAGCAGAGTTGGTCAAAAACGCCCTGAATTTCACTGTTTGTTTACAGGCTTTACTTTTTGAACAGGATTTTGATGAGCTATTCTTTTATCACACAATATCACATGATGCACATTTAAGCCAGCAAACATTAAAATGTTTTAGGTCCAGTCATAAAGCGTTGTATTTAAACAGCAGAGCATTTGATCAACTGTGGTGTTGGTTTGGAGGTATCCCATCATGTTGGAGGGATGACAACAAATAGTTTACGTTTACAACATTATCAACTCCTCCCTGAAGAAAGCTTTCCTTTTTGTTGAAACCTTTGTTAAATGCTCCCCAGTTAGTGCTCTCATCGTTGCTCTAAAATAGACTCACCCCATGATGTTTGGCTGTGTCTGCTGCTCTGTTGTTAATATTGTGCTGCAAACAAGTGATTTCTATGGCACTAGTCACTACAAAACACTGACCACAACATTCCATATTGCAAATGTCAAGAATTCTTCAAATAGCTTTCTTTTGAATAGTCAATGTGAAAATGAACAGCAGAATATTATACAGTGCTCCATTCACTGTCCGGAGCAAGACTTGGACATCATATTGTGATAGACCTTCCTTTCTAGAGACAAAGATGTGGAAAATATGTATAGTAACCCAAAGTTTGCTGACAAAAACAGGCTTTTGAAGATTGATCGTACTCCTTGTATAGCAAAGCTGGTAAACTTTGTACTGAAAATCAATAAAATTAACTATTGCAATGTACATTACATCCACAACTGATGACTCATTTTAGCTAATGTTAGCCAACTTTAGCTACAATTAATATTGCTGTTTAAATTATGCTTCAGTGTGTTTGCTAACATGTGTTAATGTCATACTACATTTCATGTAACATCACACACATTTCAGTGGTTTTATTGATACAAAAATAAAACTGGAAGTATTGATCAAAAGTTTAATCCTTTGATCAATACCATCCGTAAAGATGTGCAGACCTCTAAATTAGGGTTATACTTTTATTATTATTTTTTTTATAAAATATAAAACTGTAATGTTTGGAGGAAATATTTTTTTCTTTAAACATGTTAACAGAAATCCTTTGAGGATGATTTGCTTTTCTTGTGTACACATTTTCTGACTTTTCTGACTAGTTCTTTCTTCTTTTTGATTATTTAATTCTGCTTTGAGATTACACAGTACTTAGTGTACGTAAAGACCTACTTCTGTTTATATACTGATTTGAGAAAAATATTCAAACAAAGCCATGCCAATATATTTTGAAAATAAACTAATTCATATTTTATATATGCATCATATCTGTTTCAACATATTGATGTTTCTATTAATCGGAAACCAGTGCAAAACCTTGATTTGAGCAACAACAACAAAAACAACTCCCAGACAGTGACAGCTATTCTACAACAGAGCATCCTTTATTTCTCCATCTTTGATGCTATGCACTCCCCGTGGTATTTCTGCACAACACCCTGAGTTTTATTAAAACTCAGTCTTTTTCCTTGTTTTTTTTTAGATGATGAAATTTGAGGCCTTGCATAGTTAAGGCTATATGTAAAGTTGCAGCTGCATCAAATGAGCAAATCATGAAATAAGAAAAAAATCATTTAAAATTACAATTTCTCAACGGTATTTGTCCATTCAGATGACTGTGTTTTTTTGTTTTTTTTTAACAAACTACATGTACCATCCACGCCCGGCAATGAAGGAGATTTACTTTTCAATTCAATAGTTCATTGAAAACTTTCCACACCCACTTGTCGGATTAAACGCCTGTGTAATATTTCTGATGCTGCAAACAGAATGCATTTCTTTCTTGGAGACACTGTCAGTGATGTTAGGATTAGATGCTGAAAGTCCATTTGTGTTCAACCCAAAGCTTCCTTTTGTCAGTCACAGACCATTTTACAAAGACATTTCTTGTTTGATCAGCAGCTTTGTTTATGCAACAAATTAAAGGATTACCTTTTCTTATCTAGCATGCCATAGATACATGGAGATGTAAGGTACCCTGTTCACTTCATATATTTACTTGTTTCTCGTTAAGTAAGTGTTTAGTTTGTCCCTAAAAGCGGGGAAATAATAGCTAGATTTAGAGTTTAACCAAGCTACACTAGGGCTAACAGACATAAACAAAAGTGTCTAATTGTGTATAGTAGTGAGATGAAAGACTCCTCAGTGACGTTTGATATTTAACACTTAATGCACTTACACATACACAGCTTGAGTTCTCTCTGGCCATTATTTTCCTATGGGGAATTTAATTGAATGACATCCAATCTAAAGTTATCTGCTAAGTGAGAACGTACGTGGATATATGTACAGCTGTTGACATACCACTCGTGTGTGTGTGTGTGTGTGTGTGTGTGACTGAAGGATGAGGGTGATGTGTGTGTTTAGTTGTATGCTGGCAAGGCCTAGAAAATGGTTCATGGGAAAAGACTGTGTTTATCCCGATTTAGACAAAAAATAAAAGTGCCAACAGCTGTTACATTGGTCACTCTCCACGGACTGGCTAGCACAGATGTAGTGTACAGTGTGTGTGTGTGTGTGTATCTGTGCTTATGTTTCAAACCCAACTTCTGTCATAGCCATTTGCAGTTTCAACAGAGCCCAAAATAAATGCACTAAATTGCATTTTACTAATCAATTTATTCAGAAGGTAAATGAAGAAACATCACAGGCAGTGCAAGGAGACCTGTTAAATCTGAGGGAATACAAAGCAATTTAGATTGGTTGCAGCAAATCCTGTTAGCACTGAAGAAAACTATAACACAGTAGTTCAAATCTCTCTGTCTTTACCCCATTAGCATCAGCCTCACATCATAAAAAAATCTACCTCCTTTTTTGTACTAAAAATACTAAAAATGTCCTGTTTTGCCCCTGCCTCTGTTCTTCTCCTCTGATGTACCCTCGGATACATTAAGAGGGCTAGAGGTGAGACCGTCTATCTGCACGCACCGAGATCTACCAGATAGATAGTTTCCAAACCAGCAGACTGTTTGTTCTGACAGTCTGACACTGAAAATTCTTTGTTTTAATACTGCATGATCCACGGTTTCAAAAGCCTTATATAGATAAATGAAGAGAGCTACACAATGTTGTTTTTTGTCTACAGAATCAATAAAATCATTTGCTACTTTTAGGGCTGCTGTAGTTTGTAGCTGTGTTTTTCCGAAAACCTGATTGAAAATTAGACAACATGTTGTTGGTAGTTAGAAACTTTTTCAGTTGTTCGTTCACCAGAGTTTCCATAATCTTAGCCAGGAAGGACAATTTCGAGATGGGTCTGTAATTGGTTAAATCTATCGGGTCAACCCCTTTTAACAGGGGAAGAACAATGTCTAGGATAAGATAACAAAAAGATAAATCAGATGCTAGCTTTAGAAAATAAGGTTCCAAGTTATCAGGACCATTGGCCCCTTCTGGATCGATAAGTCCTATATACATTATAACCATCAATGCTGATCCTTATAACCAAGTTTATGATAAGACAATTACATCAGCACCGGTTGAGTGTTCACAGTTACATTTTCCACAAGAAGCATCAAAAAGTTTTTCACTAAATGTAATCTATGGCTTGGTGGCAACAAAGCTGTATAGTCAGGAAACCCAGAAACCTCATTTAGCGAGAGCAACACACACTGGCTAAATAAGGAGGCTTGTGCTTTTTTGCTTGCTTAAACAATGGACTTTTTAAATGACAGATGGTGGACTGGGAGTTCATCCTGAGTTTCAAAACATTTGAAACAATCTGGAAGGGGGCATTTGTGGATCAGGAGTGATACTTCCCCCATGAATTTGGGGGTGAAAAAAACTTGATGTATAAGATGTATTGTGATCTATAAAATCCTTCACTTTTACAGCTAATGAGTTGACAATGGCAGGGTTTTTCAGGAAGGTTATGGGGTCTCCTGGGTGGCAGAATATAGTGTTTCCATTAAGCTTACTCTCTTGGCCTGTTCTCTTTGTCTCCTCACCCTCTGTCTCTCCAGGGAAGCACTTCATAAGTTCCCAAGAGGCTTATTTACATGTAAGGCAGTGCAACGTCCCTTCAGCGGCCCTCCAGCTAGAGCTGACAGTTGATTGGCTTGTGGCGTTACATTGAAGTCCTCTTATCATGCTGAAGTGGAGCTGCTGGCTAAGACCTAAGATACACTTCTTGTGAGCCAGAGAAAGACGTGGAGGTGAAAGGAGGGGCAAAACAGAGAGATTAAATTCTCTGAAGTGAGATGAAGACAGATGGGAAAAGTGAAGGGTAAGACAGGGAAACGGATAGAATGAGACACCTTTTTAATAGAGGTGCAAGTAGTGAGTTTGTGCATGCAGATGTTCTCACATTGATGGATGGATTAAGAAGGAGAGGTTCTTTGCTTCTTGCAGACTTGAACCACCATACCACTGAGCTAAATGTTTAAGACATATATAAAATACTATTTTCTCATATGAATTAAAAGTCCAATAAAGATTGTTTGTTCATTGATACAGACCTTTTGAAAGTCCTTCTTTGTGTCTTTGAGTTATAGTGTGAAATGATGTGCAGCAGGTGCAGTATCCCAATGTGTACACAGTATACAGAAAGGTTAGTGAAAACTGAAAATATACACATATATACATATACAAATGTATTTATTAATGCTTCCATTCATCATTTCTACTCTGTAAGTAGTATTCTCTAAATAAGAATGAATTTATATAAAAAGCCACCGACCCTCACAGGTGGACCACTACAAAGTTCTGTCTTAATAACATACTTGTGGCCTCTCCTGCTGGTGTCCAATCCACCTGGTCACTCCCACGTCGTCAAATACTGACACTTCGCATTCTGCTTTCAGAGGTACCCCTCTAGCATAGTTTCTGGACTGCTGTCAAAGTCAGGTGATGTAGAACATAGAGTGAGAAAGTCAGCATATGGAGAAGATGGGGTGGATGGATGGGACAACAAATACAGGACTTTAGCCCAGGATACTGCTCTATGAGTCCTGTGTGAAACCAAGAGTACACGATATAAGTAATATACGGTAGTGAACTTACGTAACATACTTAAGTCACGCCAGGTACGTAACATTACTTATGGATCATACTTACTGTAAAACTTTGATTAATAGCCCCAGGCTTTTATTTGCTAAAATCACTGAATTGATCCTGTCTGTATCTGGGACAGGTGTCCATATGGGACAGCCCTTTATTTCCTTTCGCACAAAACTGAAATAGGCTACTATGAAACAGTTTATTTAACAGTATGAATATTACTTGTGTTAAAATTATCAAACTGCTGAAGGTGGCCTTGAGCAAGCCCCTGAACCCCCAACTGCTTGCGACACCACACTGTGGCAGCCCCCTCACTCTCACATCTCTCCATGTGTTTGTGCACACACATGCATTTGTGTGTATTTCAGACTTGTGTGTGTTTAATACTAAACATTAACAACAGTGAAAGTGAAAAAACACTGAATTTCCCCTTGTGGGATTAATAAAGTATGTCTTCTTCTTCTTCTGAGGCCGCACTTCTTTTTTTCCCCATCTCTTGTACCATGCAGGTTACACCATCTGTAAGAATTAGACTTTGGGGCTTGTTGTTTCCGTTAAATGGACTGAACGATTGAATAATGGAGAATCTAACCGATCTAACAATGTGTAACATGTCCATACTGACATATCAATCATACGTTTAAACATTAATATTTGTATTAACGTTCTAAGCAGCTTAGAAGTAGCTAAAGTGGGTGACCTGGCGAGGTATAAGATTTTATACATACAAAGAACTTCTATAAAAACCAGATTAGGCGTTTAATCGAGACCTGTTTATTTGTCAAAATGTGTTCCCACACCAGGCCAGTAAATGAAGTAGACGGCTATTAATTGAAGTTTTACAGTAAGTTACCCTAGTTATATAACGTAACTTACAATCAATGGAGTCAAAAATGTAATATTTGTGCCTAAGCCTAACCAAAGTGCAACTGTTTTACAACGTTAACTAAGCAAGCTTTATTTTGAAAGTCTAACCAGACGTAGCATTTCTATTGTTGCTAACTTGACTGCGGAGCTCTGTGTATCCAGAAATTATGCTATAGGGGTACCTACAGCATCATATTTTTAAGTGGAGGGCCACTGAGCAGCCTGTTTCTCTCTTTTGAGTTGAAGTGCTTCATTGCTGAGAAGCTGCTTTCATGATGTAAGCGCTCTCAAACATGATGACCATTAAGAGCGCAAAATCCCTGAAGAGTGGAAAGTGGGACTCGGGTAGTAGTCTACAAAATTAAATTCCCCTCTCAGTGCGCTTTGCTTGAAAGAAGAGGTCTGACTGTACTTTGCACAGTTCAAACTGCAACCCTGGGGGTTGACAGTAGCTGAGAGGGGGTCCGTGAATGACGCAATTCATTTAACAGTAGGCTTAAGACTTTCCTCTTTGATAAAGCTTATAGTTAGGCTGGCTCAGGTGAGTCCTGAACCATCCCTTAGTTATGCTGCTATAGGCCTAGAATGCCGGGGGATTTCCCATGATGCACTGAGCTCCTATCTCCTCTTCAGCAGGCATTCTGGCTCTGGAGCTGTGGAGTCTGGATCTGTGGCTGCGAGTCACCTGCTGCCCCCGTGTTCCTGCTCGACACCCTCTGCTGCAACGACTATTGTTGCTAGTCTTATTGTTATTATTGTTATTATAATCATTAACATTACGATTATCATCATTTACACTACTGTAAATATCTGTACCATTTTTCATTCAGTCTATAGCAACATCACCTTTACTGTTTGTACCTCTGTGTGTATATTGTGTAGGCTGCCTCCCTCCCCTTTCTCTCTCCTTCCCTCCCTCTCTCTCTGTCTCTCTGCCCCTCTCTTGCCCTCTCTCTCTCTCTCTCTCTCTCACCCCCAACCAGTCGAGGCAAATGGCCGCCCACCCTGAGCCACGGTTCTGTTCGAGGTTTCTGCCTCTTAAAAGGAAGTTTTTCCTTGCCTCTGTTGCCTAGTGCTTGCTCTTGGTGGGAACTGTTGGGTTTCTGTAAATATCATCACAGAGTACGGTCTAGACCTGCTCTTTTATGAAAAGCGCTCTGAGATAAGATGAGAGATGTTGTGATTTGGCGCTATATAAATAAAATTGAATTGAAAATTTGTGGCTGCATGAAGTAGAAATCTGGAAGTCTGCAACTGCAGTGTGGCTATGTTGGCTCTGTACTTGAGAAATGTTTTCTTGCATTTAGGACATCTTTGTGATCTCTTCACAGGTGGGAAAGCGTGGCAAATATGGATGGTGATGGAAAGCCTTCTTTGAATATGGCTAGTTTACAGTGAAATGTGTTCATGTGTTCATAGAGATCTGACACAGTTTGGCCTCTTCCCTGCGACTACATATTCTCCTCCTCCTGTGTAGTCGTGGCTTTGGTAAAAAGGCTCTGCTGTGTGTGTATTTTTCCTTTGAGGTCAGCAATAATAGCGGCTCTGGCAGCTACGGTGTACATGTCATATTTGTCTTTGTGCGTGGTGTTGTAGTGGCGACTCAAGTTGTAATCCTTCATGGCTGATTTTGTTTCCAGGCACACTGAACACACAGGTTTGCCTTTGAATTCCAAAAAAAGATAATCTGTTCCCCATCTTGACTGGAAAACACAGTTCTTTTGGTCCAGTTGTCTTTTTTTTTTTTCAAATGTCTATCTTTGTCGCTTGTCGTTGTGGAAGAGGCCTGGCCTAGACCAAGACGAGACCAAGTGTAAGAAGGTGCTTGGCTACAGGCCTCTTGCATTTCAAAGGAGTGCCCTCTATCAATCGACAGTATAATAACCATTGGGATCCAGTTCAAATGTGGTCAAATGGCCCACTTGCTTCCAAAGCCTGAGGAACCAACAATTTATTGATATTTGGAAAATGACTCGTTTGAGGACCGTGCATCCTGCACTGGCTGCCTGTTGCCCATCCCAGCTCTATGTATATGAACACACATGTGAATGTACTGTATTTTGTGAGATCTGCAGCCTCCCTACAGAAAATTATTTATAGGCTGCTGTCACAGGCATGTCATAGAAGGAGATTAGATTCCCCTCCAGTCCTACCATGAACACCGTGAATGGGGGGCACCAACCTGAAATTGATTGCCAAAGTGACATATCTGTCAGCTGACCAGAAGGTGATCGCACAGGACAGCCGGGGAGAATGTGATTTTGTTTTATTTTGGCTTGGCTTAGAATCAAAAGATCCAGGCAGATCTTTATCCATTTATCTATTCACACCTCATCTTTTAAATGTTTATTCTTCTAGGAAAGTTTTGCCTTGCCCACATGCTGGTTTAATCATCACCCTGCTTCTCATTCAGTAAGTTGCATATATTCATACCCAGGAGCTTTGCAGTACAATTAGTTTGTCTTCTGTTGGCTACTGAGCAGCTGCACTAGAGCAGGTGGTGGGTAAGTACTTTTCTAAAGTACACTGTGAGGGTCTTTTTTTTCCATGGACGTAATAAATATTTACTCTCCCTATCCAGGTTTTTTTTTTTCAACCAATCTATGGATCCAAATTCTCAACTTTATTTAACACCACAGAGTTAACAGTTTGTACCATTTCTGTCAAGTGATATGTGGAAATTAACTAAAAATGTAAAAATGTGTTGCTATGCTGTGCGCAGACTGGTGATGAGGTGCAATACCACAATATAATAATGAACCATTTGTAAAGGTTTTATAGGTTGTTGTTGTAGTAGTTGTAACTAATGCATTATATACACATGTACAACATTTAGGTTGCCAGGCTGTGAACAATCTATTTGGCTGCTGTTTACCCTCTTCCAGCATCTCCCTATCTTTGTCTTTAGTAGACTTCTTCACTGGACCATTTGACATCTGACCTTCTGAAAAACGGCTGCAGAGCATCTGGACCAAAATAATTTTTGGGGAGAGGTTATCAACATTTTCAACTGTTTCAACTGTAGAGATGGATTAGAGACAAGAGGACCAGAGATACTTTTCACAACCTGATAACCCAACATGAATGCTTTAAAGCAATAGTAAATTATTAAAGCCATTAGTCACAATGTATAAAACCTTGGTAAAAGGTGACTTGGTACCCTGTGTACTAGTATGACTCTTGCCTCTTTGCTTCCATTTCTAACAGATTCCTCTGAGATTCCCACAGGATGGGAGTCAGTTTCACTATTCATCATGGAACTGGAATGGGACAGGAAAAAAAAGTCAGCGGGAGCAGGCAGGACAGGAATCATCAAGCAGTATTTAAATATAAATATGCAGTTCTAATATGGATAAACTCTATTTATTTATTTTTCTGATTTATTTTATCTGGGATTTTGATGAGACTGAAGTTATTCTTCTGGGATTGGACAGAATTTTGTTTTATGGCATTGGGACAGGATTATTGTGGGAGTAGGATAGGACAGGAGTGAAAATTCACTCCCTGTTGTCCGTCTGTTGCTTTGATTGATTGATTGATTAGACTGCCAAGTTAATGGCCTATTGTTCAACCAAGTGACATCACAAAATCAAATCCAGCACTGACAACATGATGCATGCACTTTCATATTGGTCCAGTTTATACCTGTGAGGAAATATTAACCAAAAAGTCAGAAAGTAACAGCACGACCAACTATTTTGAATTCTGAAACAAACCACTAAAGAACACCAATACAGGTGATGAATTATGGCATTGTGGTGCTTTCCCTAGGCCCTACAATAGCACTATATTGTAAAGATTTTCTAGCAGTGGAAGCCCAGACAGAAGCACAGCAAGCATCAATAAAACTAAAGCCAATGTGAGCAAAGAAACAATAACACCCTTGAGACATTAAGCTTAACACTTATTGAGAGGAACTTACAGTAACTGAGCAGGTAAGAGTTTAATGTCTCGCTCCAGGACCGTACATATTTGGGATTCAAACCTGTAACCTTTTCCCTAATGGAGTATTTCCACTAACCATTACACCACCTTTTCACCCTCTTCTCAAGCAGTACTTCAGATTTATTTCCCAGGAGTCATTGGATTGACATTCATATCAGACATCCACCAGGGAGAGTAGTCAATGATATCAACGGCCTTCAAATGGCAGGCCAATGGCAGGCAGTACACCTGATGCAAAACAACAAAAGGATCAATGCACTTTTAAATACAATACAACAATACTTTTTATATTTTGCATTATGCAGTTGACATTTTTTTAAATGAAATGCAATGTGGACGAATGCCTTTGTGAAGATAATATGAATAACACATTTACAAACCTATACAAAAAGAGAAAATTGATTATCTAAACTATGGGGCCTTGCTGATTGACTTGTGCTGTCAGCATCCTTGAAAAATAAAGCATTTTGTCCTCCATCTGAGATATGCTTCCAATGTTGACAGATAATTAAGAACTCTTAGCAGTTTGTTCCTGTAAGTAATTACCATACCAAGATTTGACAAATTATAAAGGACAAACATAAATGGGCTGTGCAGGTGAATTCAGGTGAATGCTGATTATTGATTTTGCAGAACAAATAAATCAACTCTTTCATTTGATGGAGAGGAAAGTGAAGATCCAAATTTAGGTATTAAGGTACACAGCACCTGTTCCATCTTGGGTCTGTCGGGGTGCATACAAGAATGAGAGAGAAAACCTGATTTTCTATCAATATAAGGTAAAAGTATTTTATACAGATCACAGAATGTAGGAACAGAATCAATGAAAGTCCTACAACTCAACCAAATGCAATCCCAGTAGCACTGTTCTCTTCCTAAATTGCATGTTTATGGTCAGAGGTCAATACTGCTGAATCCCCAGAGACAGATGAATTTTTGTCTCTCAATTCCAGCACTTACAGCAGGTTGCTCTAGTCAACTCACTGAAGGTTTAAAAGCAAGTTTTTTCCTTAATAGAAAATTCTGACTTTTACAAGCGCACTTACACAGAGTTTAGAAAGGATACTGACTTCCATCATTCACCACCTTTTTGATTTCAGTCCACTAAGGCATTGAGTTTGTATTTGTATAAGCACAACAGATTGTGCTTTGCATTCCAGTATGGAGCGTTCATAAAATGCACACGTACATGGTAAATGACAAATTAACTCTCGTCCAAAGTGCTTTACACTGCGCCACTCATTTACCCATTCACACACACACAGTTACACACTAATGTCATTGAACTACCATCCAAGGCACTGACCTAACTGTTAACTCAACGCTAACTGCCGCTCAACAACACTTCAACATGTGCACAGGAGGAGCCTGGGTTTGAATCGTAAACCCTGAAATCAATGGATGAGCGACAGTTGTACTTTTGACTTATTGTGTGCTCTCTTGGCCTATAAGTAAACTAGTCTATTGTTGTTCTCTGGCAAGCCATACTGAATGGATAATCATCACACCAAACCAACTGAGAAGTAACATCTGGAGACATTTTGGATTTGACACTATAAATGGAAAAAAATAATGGATAAAAGCCTTGTGACACCACTAATTGCTCCAGACAACAGTGATTTAACCTAAAGCAATTCCTGAAAGCTTTTACAACAAGTGTCTGGTGACGCACAGCTGATGTGTGTTATGCCACCAGGAGCTGCAGCAGCACTAAATAGAAGATGAATTATGGTGCATTGTCTGATTGACAGATGATCTTTAGAAAGTGCGGTGCAGGAACACCACAGCACCGTATTTGAAACCTTGAAGAAAAAAGAATTACAGCAGGGGAGAAAAAAAAAACAGTATCACAAAACTTGGAAAGGTCATCTCTACACTTCCAATTTGCAATGCAGTTTACCAGTTGGAGATTATCGTATTTCCACAGCAGCAAGAGAGAGGACAACATTAAGTATAGTGCATGGAATGCTTGTGCAACACATTTGGCTCTGCTGCAGCTCAGTGATGAAGTCATTATCACAGTTCAAGGTTGTGTTAAAACACCACAGCTGGATTGTATTTCATTTTTCTTGAGAAGACAACACGGGTGTGATGTCTGATGTCATTCAACAGAAAAAAGGGAGGTGGGGGAATACGAAAAATAAGTGAACTGAGATATAAATGTGTGGTAGGTGGGGAGTGCAAAGACTAGATAATTGCATGATGGGATGTGAGAAAACATCCTGACATGAGAAAAAATTAAGAGTGCATATGGAGAATAGATTAGTATTATATGCTCATCCTCACCTTGAAATATCATCATTAACTTCACAGACATCCTTTTGAACTTGAATCAGGGCTATACAGAGTCAAACAGAAACCGTGCGCGGATAGATTTTTTTAATGATCTGAAGAAAGTGTTTCATTTTTTTTTTACAAAAGGATTAAGATTTTTCTCCTCTATGGCAGTGGCGCCCCCAGAAAATTTTCCTAGGGGTGGCACACTAAAACCAAAAGTCATTACTGAATTTCAGGAACTCTATTATGCAGTATATAGACTAATGAGAAAACTATGTTAAAATATGAGTTATGGAATCACAGACTGAT
The DNA here is from genome assembly GCF_021292245.1 of Micropterus dolomieu. Taxonomy (NCBI): domain Eukaryota; kingdom Metazoa; phylum Chordata; class Actinopteri; order Centrarchiformes; family Centrarchidae; genus Micropterus; species Micropterus dolomieu. The sequence goes on along the minus strand of NC_060168.1, from coordinate 28,894,218 downwards.
ATACTTTGGTTTCTTATTTTACAGTTAATGATATTGTCTAATGTCCATTAACTAAAACCAGTTCAGTTAACATTTTTTGTTCCATAAAAATCCTAGTTTATTGTGTTATGTATCTGTACGTGTTAGGCAATTGTTCTTCAAATACACTGGTTGACCTTTTCCTTAAAAAAAAAACAGCTACAGCTTTTGTAGGAGTGCACTGATTGCAAAGCCTGCTCAAGATTACAGACATCAGGGAGCATAAATATTTTTCTTTCATTTTAGACTATATAGTTATTTAATTGAAATATAGCCTACAATATGTGTCTGTACAGAGTTGTGTAACTATTTATTAACCATACTATATTATAAAAATGGTTTCAAAACATAGATGCCAGTAAAACTACAATACTCTCTCTTGCTACTGTGTTTTTAATGTCAACAAACAGCATGGCTCCACAAAACACAGAGAGAGAGAGTGTTAGAGAGAGAGTAGTGCATTGACACATTACAGTACCACTGACACAAACCTAAATTAAGAATGCATTATTAAGCCGACACAACCCAGCTCAGAACAAATGAGCCTACAGGACCATAAGCAAAGAGCAGTGAGCTCAACACCACTGAAGTCAACAAACACGCGCACAGACAATGTTTTAGCCGCCATATAGGCATAATAATCTTGGATAATAAAATGAAAGTGGCAAAATGACAACTGCAATCCATAGCCTAGTATCAACCGATCCAGCGCAACAATTTGGTCCTTGCACGGAGCAGCAGCTCAGTGCTGTTCATACTATGTCATATTGTATATACTGTATACCAATACACCTACCTCAGGTCATAAGGTCATAGGTTTTATTAATTTTTTTCCAGCATCCTTGCACTATGCTCCATCACACTGTGTACATGTGTACATGTATATCATATCCACCTTCAACATGTACATAATGAGAATAGTTTACTCTTGCATCCTTTGAACTCTGATCACTGCACTATTTGTAAATATGTGTATATGTTGTTTTGTTCATAGTGTGTATATTAGTGTTGTCTACTCTGTAGTATTTTATTATTATTTTATTATTGTATAAGTAAGCACATTGTGAGCAATGTTCAATCCTGAGTCAAATTCCTCGTATGTGTACATATACCTGGCAATAAAACTGATTCTGATTGTGATTCAGAGTCAGGATGATAAATGATGCTTTCACTCACCAGAGCTGAGTCTCACTTGAGGAGAAAGGCGGCGGAACGGCGGTGTTTTGTTTGGGAAAACTTCTGGAGGACTGAAGTTTTTCAGAGAGTCTACCAACTCGTTGCCGTGGGACAGTGTCCCGTTTGACGTTAGTTTGCTGTTGCTATCTGCAGTCTTTTAATATAGCTCTTACACACAGTACAGTACACAAAACTTTGTAGCAGTGTGTCAAAGTTATTATAAATTAGCGAGGCTACTGACTGTCTATATATTCATTAAATTGCACTTTTCTATCTTCTGCAGCTTGTCGCTAAATTACCTCCAGAGAAAAACACACGCTGGAAGCAGCAGGCTGACTCGTTAAGGGCAATTTATACTTCGTCAAATCGACGGCGTAGGTGACAGCGTAGGCTTTCTCAAAAGTGTAACTACACGTCGAGTCGACGCGGACCATAAGCTCTCTGATTGGTCGGCTGGGTAGCCTCACAATGCCTCCGTGTCGACCGGAAGTACCCCGTGCTTTAAAGTAACACTTACTAGCGGCTGTAACACAGTAAATCAATATATTTGACCGTCGTAACCCGAGCGAAATGACTCGTTTTCGCTATCAGAATGTGATCCATTCGGTCGGTAACATTTGAAAAGGCTACACCAGCCGCACATTTACAATTTTACCCCCATTTAGTTAGAGGAGCGCTAAACCGGAAGTTAGCCTGCTCGGCCGGCAAAAGTCAACCCAGTGGACGCTGTAGCGCTACTGCTGACTAGCATTTGGGGGTGTAATTGCAGAATGACGGACACACCTATGCACAAGTATAAATGCATGGCTATGTGCGTAGCCTACGCCGTAGGTACGCACGTAGCCTACATAAACGAATCGGAGGCTTCTCCTAAAATAAACAACACAGTCCATCACAGCTCAGGGTCAGAGGTTACCCTCTTAAAGTGACAGAGCCTAATATGACAACACTTATATGCTGCTAAGTACCTTTTAACTCAAACCCAGGAGCTACATAATATATACAGTATATAGCATTTTATGCATATGCCCCTCGCCGGGGGGGGGGGGCGCTGGGGTGGCCATGGCCCCCCCTGGCAGTGCCATTGCTCTATGGGCTGAGAAAATTCAATCAAACTGGATAAAGTTTAAAATACACTGAAATCTAAATCTTAAAATAAGCTGACATTTTAAAGACACTATTTTAACCTAACAATATGTTGTTCCCATTGGGAAAAAAACATGTAGTTAGGTACTCTTGGACCCCTGAAAGCTATTTAAACCCAAAATGTTGTGGATACTTGTTCTTTTTCCACAGTGGTGACATGTTGTGTCTTTGCCTTGCTGCTTTAATCTCTCTGATTTGGGTTCTTACCCTTCCAAGGCTTTGCCTTTGTCCTTGATGTGATGTGGTGTAAGGTCTGTGTGGAGAGCTGGGGCGAATCACACAAACTCAAGTGAACTGGGCTTTGATCAAACCCCGGCTCAAAAGCTTGATACACTAATAAAATGGCAGACGATTTCTTGTTTGGACCAATGTTTCTTGGGTGTCCCACAGAGTGAGAAAGGGGCTTAACAGCAGAAATGTGACCCCTGGGGAACCTGTAAATCATGGCAAACAGTAATTACATGTATGGTAGACTGTGAATCAACCTTGTAAGCTGTTGCCCTCCTGACACAAAGTTCCACTCATTTGGAAAATATCAAAGCAGGTCCTATAGTGGTGGAGTTAGATGATGGGGTAGCACGTGCTGACTGATTGCAACACTATATCATGTGGAAAGATCACTATATCACATCTGTTTGCACCGACCAGGAGCATTTTCCTTCCAGACTGTGTGACCTGACAAAGAACCACTAACAAGTGTTTCCAGGCCTTTTCAAGCCGTGCAGCCGAAAAAGTATGCAGTAATGATTATAAATCACAGTAAAATTCCATCTGATGACATGCTAAGACAATGACCAGTGTGAACAAGCAATAATTTTAGTTATTCATCTAAGGGAAATTTATGAGGATTCCAACCAACAACCAAACATTAATTTACTTTGATTTCATTGTATTAAAAATATTGTTAAAATTGGAAGCGATGAAGGCAATGTGAGATAATGAAAATGCATCTGGATAAAAATGAACATGATGACATGCTGAGACAATGATAAAAGGACTCATTAAGTCATGTTTAGATTTGTAAAAATGAGGCGATGTTTACATTTGGAATATGTTTTGTCTCTGTTTCAAAAATCCAATAATACCCAGCGTATTTTATGAAGAATGTGAAAAATTAGCTCCATTATCATCTTTGAACCTTCTCATTCATCACCATGACATTTGTGTCAAAACCAGTGAGTGGCAGTCGCTCATTATCCCAGCATGCTACATGCCATTTAAAGATAAGAGACAATTAAACAGCGTACACAACAGGTTACTGAGATTCTTTCATCTAGTTTAATCTGTATCCCTTTTGAACAGCCATTAATATCTCATCACCTGCCAAATGATATGTTTACATTGATTAAAAGAGCTATTAACACCAGGAATGAACCGTAGCACGTGAGGTAGATTTGTTGTCAACTTCAGCGTTGTCCTAATGTTGTCTCCTTTACACGACAAGCCCAGATGGTGAGGTCTGTTAAAGATAGCATGGCTTTTCACTCTTTATCTCGCCCTCTCCGAGCCCGGGGAGCACTGTTGTATCTCTTAAAACCTCTCTACACACAGGCTTCACTTCACACCTTTTGTGAAACAAGCCACCCTCAGTGCCTTTGGCAAACGAGAACTGTTCATTACAGCGGAGTGAGACTGCATGGAGAGAGAGCTCGCAACCTGTTTGACACATTTCTCTGTGGGTGTAATTGCATTTCCCGTTTCCCTGTTGTTTCATTTCGGAAAAATGCCAAAGCTCTTCCAATTAAACCCGAGGCGACGCTGTTTTGCAGTACATTCTCTCTCTGTCCTTCTCTCTTCCTAGTCCCCCCCCCCCTCCACAGTTGGCTCAAGCTGGTCAGTAATGCGTGGACAAGAGGGATCCAGACAAATTCCATCACAGCCTCATGCATCCAAAAGCCTCTCTGCGCTCAAGATGTTTTCTAAGGCACTGTTGTCAGTTAGAAAAATATTTGTCTCCTGAAACTGGCCCATAAAACCTGGAAGTCTTGACCTACAAAAGGAAAAGTGCCTCTTGTTTTTTGATATTTTTTCTTAGCCCTTTCCCAGATTAGTGTGGCTGCAGCCTCTTGCATGAACCCAAATCAGATGACTTACTGGAATTTGCAATGTTTAGGGATGCGCAATTAATTGTTATTCTGTCAGTTCTTTGATAACAATATATTCCTTCAGGCTTTGGGAATTGAGTGAGAGCACTCTATATAAACTTTTAATGAGTTGATTAAGATTTAATATTTGAATGCATTACCAAAACGTCCTATGAAAGTACTCATTCAAATTACACAATATGTAGTTTGCAGCACCACAGATTGCACATTCCTCACTGCATTTCCACAACAAATGTTCAGAGAAGGCCCATCTTCCTTTGCCAAGTGATACTATCAATAAGGTCGGCTGCATATAGCAAAACCATGACAATGCAACCAATGAATGCTGCTATATCTCCCACTTAGTGAAAATAGCTACATAAGTGTCAGCAAACCAGTGGCAAGATGGCTGCATCTAAATATAATATATATACACTAATACAATTGATTTAGCTAATTAAAATTGTGATTTCAACTGTCTGTGTCTAGTTTCTAGTTTCACTCGTAAATAATAAACTACAAGATAATGACACATGATGATATAATGAAACAATAGATAATTTAGGTTTAAATGCTATTTATCTGAGAGCCTACAAGCTTGGCTTAATTTATGTTGCTATGGGCATATCTTGTCAGCTATTGGCTGCGCTGCTGTACTGCCTGGGTGATATTCCTAGCACCCCAGAAGAGATCAGTCAATGAGCAGGAAGCTAATTCTCCCCCAAACATAATTATTTAGCCTATATTTTATATATTACACATTATTGTCCATTTTAAACACACATATGCTTAAAAAAAAGTAATCACTGTTTATTTAAAAAATGTTTATTTTAAAAATAAAAATATAAACACTTTCCACCACCAGGGATGGCAGCGCTCAACGCCCTCTACTGGCCAGCCGCCACTGGACAAACACTTTGCCCCCGCATAACATACACGGAGGGTGGTAGAAAGGCATGGAGGACATCCATTGACTCTAATGCAAAAAGAGTCGTTTTCTAGATTTTTTTGGCTGTATTTTTACAAGATATGGTCAAACGCTGTTCCTGGGGCACTTGTGATAGTCGCAGTCACTACCCAGAGAGGTTGACAGGAGAAGTACGATTTACTCTCTTTCCAAAACCTAAAATGTCGGCTGTGGATTGTTCCTAATTTAATGTTAGTTAGCTAACGCTAGCCAACTTCCTACTGAATGTAATGTAATAAAGCCCTACTGTTCTGCTTTTTTAATGATTGTAATAATGAATAGAGGCCTACCCATCTTTACAGGAACAGCGCTGATCGTTCATATCGTTGTCTTTTGTCTCAATCGTCGAGGGATGCGGTGGTTCACTTGTACTGTGTGATCGGTAACATTAGGCTTTAGCTTCTAGGCTGGTTTGACAGCCTGAATACAACTTTCAAATGTATAATGCAACTGCAAAACTGTGTGATTCTTTCTGAGATCGCTTTTTCCAACAAATGTGACAAGACTTCTCCAGGGAGTGCAGTAATAATGGCAGCACAGACATTTAGTCGGACTTAGCAACAGTAACTAAGGGGGGCGGGTGTTAGCGAAGGGTCAATTGCAAGCGCTGAATGGCTCAAGGTATGCTGGTTTTGTTTGCTTGACACTGAACTGTGTGTGTGTGTGATTTAAGAACAAAGTTTAAGTATAAAAAGTCTGCCGTTCAAACAAGTGTCAATTATCGTTATTCAACTATAATTCTAAAGTTTAAAACAATCACATCTACGTTTGCAGTTTTCATTTATTCCCACAATTTCACTGCAAAAAAATGCCCAAGAACATTGCAGCTTTCATCAAAATCTATTAGAAAAGCTGACACAAAGTCAGGCATTTGGGCCAACAACACAAAAAAAGCCTGTAAAATCCTGGAGGGTATGACAATACTTACATAACTCCATACTTGTTTATACAGCTTATTTAAAATTGATCACAAAACTGCTAAGAAAGTTAAAAGTTACAGACCTATCTTTGTAGACAAAGCCAACATTACCTGCATGCCCAGTATGATAATTACACTATGAAATCCTGAAAAGACTTGCTTGACAAATTTGGCTCTTAGCTAAAAGTCCCTTGCCAGACTTTTTTTAAACAGTGTTGTGTGCCATGAGTGGAGGTGGGGAAGAGGTTATTCTACGAGGATCCGCTGTGCACACAGGCATACTGGACCAAGCTGTTTCTAATTAGCGAGCACAAAGACACCCGCCACAAAATCATGTCCAGTCCAAATGAAGTTTGGCATGCACAAATTTCGATGGAAAGCATTTCATCGCAAACAGTGTGGAGTTCTGGAAAAGGACTCTGTCCGAAAAATACTGGAAAGAGGAGGATAAGGGATGACGCTGCATTGCTGTGAATGCTCCTGGTGTGTTTATGTCTGTCAGGTGTGTGTGTGTGTGTGTATGTGATGATAGAGGGTGTGGTGTGCAGGATGCTTTACTCTGAATGTTCCCCTCAGGCCATTTGGTGGTCCTACATCTGCTGTGCTTTAAAACAAAGCACTTTAAAGACAACTGTCATGTAATTGGCAAGAACTCGATGTAAGACAGTCAGAATAAATTAATAATTTATCTCCATGGGGGCAGGAGGGCTGTCACATGCATGCCATCACTGATTGATATGTTAATCATAATTGTCACCACAAAGGTAAACAGTCAAATTTATTGGTTTTGAAAACCTGATTTTAAAAATATCTTTGTAACACAAACTCCATAGTTTGCCAATTCATGCTTTTTTAAAAAGATAGTAGAGGTGGAGGAGTGGTTCCCAACCTGTGGTAAAGGGTAGCAAGCAGGCATTGCTTTGTCTTAAAGACTCAGAAGAGAAAAAGGTTAGGAGCCAATGATTTAGAGATTCTGTTGTATAATCAGCACTCCCCCATTTTGCTTTTCATCAAAAACAATGAGCCACAAGGATTAACTGTTACTGAACTTTCTGGTTAACTAAATCCTTGTTGCTCCTCCTAGCAACAATATCTCTGTGTGACGTAGGCCCGTGCCACACTTTTGAAATTCCATGTAGCAAAGGTGGCATTACAAAAGAAAAAAAAACACATCATCATTAAAAGGAACTGTCACAATGTCATGCCATTGAGAGACAGAAATTATTGCCGCATGTGGCCCCAGCATCATCGGCAGGCATTTGCTGACAATGGCAGGAACAAAGAACTTGCAGACGGCAGTCGTGGTCTTTGACTCTCCTGTTCCATTACCGCATGGCACAGGTCCAATCCCACAACGCAGCACAGCGCCATCCACAAAGGCAAGGATCCTTTTACAATGCAGGGATATGCAGCACACGATGATGTGTGCAGTAGTTGTGGGAGGCAATTATGGCCGATAGCTTGTGTGTGATTACATCTCGGTGTTTTGTCAAAAGTGCAGAAAAGTGTAGGAGTGTATCATGTTGCTCCATTTGGCTCCATCACATGAGGAGCTGGACCTTCCACACAACAAAGAACTGCCTTTCAACAGAAAAAAAGAGTAGGGGCCCACAAAGGCTGACACTGAGGCACTAAACTGGATAATGGATAATATGCTGCATTAGATGTGGTACATTTCTGTGTTGTCACTATGGCTTCCCAGTATGGGCGTGACACAATATATTATAAATATTGACAGAAAACAAAAACATTCAAATAATCCCACAGACAGGGTGGCCTGGTTAGAGAAACTGCACTCACCACTGTTAATGTGGTGAACGAGTGTTGACAATTTAAGATGCTTCTCTTGGAAAAAGTACCACTTTTCAATTTTTTAAGTGGGGCAATCTGACTCACTATGTTTTCTTTCTTAATAGACTGTACTAGACACCCTTTATCCTGACCACATGGGCTCAGTTCAGAAAATATTCATTGTATTACAAAGTGATATAAAACATTCATAAACAATTCCTGGCTGAACTGGGTGTCTTTGTCAGGGAACGCTGCTAAGCAATAGTTCATAATGCATACTGATGGACTGGGGTTCTTTTGAGCCCTCTCTTTCTTCTTTGAACTCTTCTAGCAGATCTGAGTGAGCATAGTGATACAACTCATTAACATATTTGGTTATAGGTAGCACATAAAACATGGCAAGACAGAAGATTTAGAGCCGTTATAACACAAGACCGGAGGGCCATCAGTTTTGCCACCTCGTGGGTGTAGGTTAAACCAGATCATCTCATCGCTAGCAGATCATTAACTCCTCATTTAATCACTTATCAAAACAAACCCTTGGCGGCTTTTCTACAAGGTCTAAACTCTTAAGCAGATGTGCAATAGTCTGTCTTGACTCTGTGTACGTGTAATGAATGAAAACTGGACAGAGTAAAGGACATTAAGACGGCTTTAAAGTAGATTATAAAAGGACAAGATCTTTGTGCCTGGGATAGTCATTCAGTGGATGGGGTCGGGTTGGGTGATGTGGTTGAAATATCGCAATAAAGAAATGTTTTTTCTCTATCAATGTATTAGTATGGCAAATGTATGCAAACTTACATATACAATAGTCAAGCTGATGTTAATTTCAAAGACCTGTGTTCCATTGTAATGAAATATTACACTTCCATGCAATTTGGGAACAAATAAAAAAGGAAAAGATGCAGAAGAGGCCAAGTTATATTCACTTTAATCCCTTTAGTGGGTCAAAATCCAGAAAACACTTAATAGTACAATTTTCATAATACAACTCAGGGTCCAAAGAAAGATGCTACTAACATCTTTCATCTTCCTTGCCACGACTCTCAATTGAAGCCTTTCTGTTAAACAAATGTTAAAGAGGTGGTATTATGCTTTTTTGGCTTTTTCCCTCTCCTTTATTGAGTTACATCTCTTTTTTGTGCATGTAACAGGTTTGCAAAGTGAAAAAGCCCAAAGTCCAGCCCAAAGGGAGTTCCCATCTCCCACAGAAAGCTCTGCTCTGAACCGCTTGAAAACAGCTCGTTTGTAGTCCAGCCCTTCACTTCCTTTACTTGTGACATCACAATGAAAATGCATCATAAAGCTTGCCGATCGGCTAGCGGGAGTCAGGCACGCCCTCAAACCAAGCTAGTCTGAGCAGAGGCCCTTTGGCTCGACTCGCCTTTGTTTGGTTTTCCATTGTAGAAATGTTGTATTTGTGCTATGGTAGCATTTTTCGGCAAGGCGGCATAGATCATCAGAACACCGGCAACAGTTCAACGTTTAGTCCTGATGGTAAGATGTGGAACAATGATGTTGTGTGGTTGTGGATTTCTGAGTAACTTATACCATCTGCTAGGTTACGGTCGCAGTCTGAAGCGGCTTTGATTTGGATCACACTACCTTGTTTCTTACTACCTGCCCTTCTCTGCTTCTGATTGGCTAGTAGTCCTCACCTGGGAACTGCACATGTGCAACTCCCAACAAAGATTTTGTACAAGTAAGATGCATCACTCTGTAGCTCAAGAGCGGAGCGTACAATACATAGGGTGAAGGGTGAAAAGAGGAGCTGCAGCAATGTGCAATATGAGAAAAATATGGTGTTTTTTCAAAAGTAAACCATGTAAACCTGTTCTGATACAACCCCTAATTAAGATTTTGAACCTGAAAATGAGCATAATACCACCTCTTTAAAAACATCTCTCCAGACCTACAGAAGGCATCATGCAACTCTTGCAACTTCACACGCCGCATGTAAAACTAAAATATGTTGGTCTTCCAGTTTGCTCATCATTAGTATGGACAACAGAGTTTTTTAGAATGATAACACTATATGATCTCATCATTAGATTGAGATCCCAGTTAAAGTCAGTAAATGATAATATTGAATTGTCTGGACTTACAATCAGACTTATACTTTATAGAGTAATTTTGGTTGTCACATATTATTAATATTTGGAGCAGCTTAGTATATGCTGAGTTGGTGCAGACACACCGGGCACTAGCCGTTAACAGTGTGTAATGAGACAGCATGAAACAGACGCATTATACACTGTATTTCACTCCACATACAGTACACTCAGCAGTCTGAAGCTGTGGGTGATTTAGCAGCACATCAAAAAGCACAGTTGCAGGGGAAAGTGTACTCACCAACAGAGAAGTGGTCAAGCATAAAATAAGAAAAGGTATACTTTCAGCTTTTTGGATCATTAGTTACGTACATATTTTGACTTAAGTGCTTCACTGCTGTAGTATATCATTAGGCCGTGCTCCACTAAGGAGTATGAAATTGTACTGTGCTTTTAGTCATGAATTCCTTGCATAGGTCACTGTAAACACTTGTTTCTAGTTGGCTGACAGGTGCCTGTTACAATCAGAAAACCTGTTCAACAGCTTAATATTAAACTGCAGGTAAGTACTTGCTACAGTTGCTAGTGTCAGACTCACTGCAAAGCTAATTTTCACCTTGTTCACAAACTGTACAGACGTTAGCATTGGCTAGATAGTTTGTTTTTCAGGGGTCACCAGGAACTCCAGTTCTTTTTCTAATTTTCCTCCAGTCTCTCTCTCTTGTCTTTGGACATTTATGAATTTGAGTCATAAAGTCTGAAATGTATGTCAACTAGGGCTGGCTAAGAGTGAATAATCGGTGGTGCTCAGCGTTCCCGTTATGGTGATTGTTTAAACATGTGTTTTTTCACGAGGTACAGCTATGTATTTAATGGATAGAAGCAGAACAGCAGAAGAAGGATAAATGCCCACTAAGTTCTGCTGAGTGAGGGAGGATCAGATGGGGGAGAGATAGCGGCGGCATGTGTGTGCAAGTCTGTCTGTGTGTGCGTGTGAGACAAAGAAAAAAAGATATAGCGCTCCGTTTATTTATTCTCATAGCTAGGCTAACTGAGTGATTATTACTTTTACTTTATTATTACTTATTAACAACAAACGCACCAATATACATACAGTTACAACCGCTAACTTATTTTTGCTGTTTTGTTGAAGCATGGGAGAAGTGTTGCTTTGGAACAGGTGGTTTTTATATGCTTGCGGACCTATGGTAGCTACACATATATATCATATGATTCACCTACTCAATAGGAAGAGATAGAGGCCACTCACAGCCCTGTAGATGGTCTGTTCTCAAGTTGTGGGCCTGTAAAGACTGAAGTTCTTTCGGTCACAGGAATGTTTATATGTTTATTATATATAATTATATAATAATTATATAATAAATATATATAATTCATTGTAGTAGCTTGTTGTTACAGGAAACATTTTAGAAAGCAGTCCAGCTACATCACTCAACAAAAAGCGTTCCTATTTACTATTTTTAATGGGGTCAAATAATGACAATCTGAACACTTTAGGTAAGTATGATTAGAAATAGTTTGGTCATTTCCGGGTTGATTTTACTTGATTATCTTACTTATTCCACCTGTGACTGAAATGCAAGACATCAACAATTGATACAGTGTAGAAGAACTTAAAATTACTGTGGTTGAACGGTGTCAAATATCACAACTCTAAACAGGGCTGTGCAGACACTGCGGCAGAACAAGCCTGAGCAGCGTCTGATAAAGCACACAGAGCAGAAGGTACAGCACTCTGTTCAACACAGACTGTAGCACTTCGTAGGCCCCAAGAGGCATAGGACAAGCCCTCTGCTACTTTCTGAAGACCCAGTTAACTCGGGCTGACACAGACACTACAGAAGCTACAGGGCCTTAACTTCAGCGACTGACACAAGCTGGGGAGCAGCCATTATGCCTCAGGGGAAAGTCCTCCCCCCACCAAGGAAGAGCAGCCTCAGTGAGGATAGCGGGGACATTAGCAAGTGTCAAGAGGGGGAGCTGATCCAAGCACAGCAGCAAATGGAGTGAGAGGAAAGTGATTCAGGCCGACATGTGATGATGTGCCTGGCAAAGTGTCTTTTTGTGTGCAAGTGATATAAAGACTGGTGTCAAAGTTGCTCATGTCACTTTCGTTGGTCAAGGATTAAGCCAACTATATGCAGTTGAATTTAACTGACTTTATGTCCGTCATGATGAGTGAGCATTCCAAACCTCTAAAAATGAACATAGGTAATTGTAACTGGCATTATGACAAGCTGTTACTCTGAATACACTTGTCTGATATATTGCTGGGCATCAGTGCAACTATTACTGCTGGATAAGTCTATATTTATAACATTCTGTTCCTCCTCCTACTCAGAAATGTACCAGGAGAGACTGCACAGTCAAGGCCTTGTTTCCCGCCTGGATGTGCATTAAGGTAATTAAAAAAACTCAAGGACTGAGCTCTGCAGACAGATTATTTCCTGAGTCAGGGAATGGCCTTCAATCTTAACAATGGGATTCTATGTGATATTGAAAGAAACCTATTTCTTGTCTAATTAATACTATTAAACAAGACAATATCTGTAATTCAGCAGTTAGAAGGAAAATATAAATATCTACAATTACATTTCTGGCCATTTTACTTTTAACAGTGACATGAAGTGACAGCAACAGATAAAGATGAAGTTCCTTCAGCATCAAAAGAACATTAGTAAGTGTTTAGTTAAGTTCTTGTGCGTTTCCAGAGGAGCAATAGAAAGCATCCTGACTGGAAACATCAAAAACTGGCATGGGATGTGCACGGCCCAGGACCGGAGAGCTCTGCAGCGGGTGATTAAAACTGCTCAGAAAATCATTGGTACCCATCTCCGGAGCATCAGTGATATCAGTGAGGTGAGGTGCCTGCGCAGAGCCCAAAGGATACTAAAGGACAGTACCCACCACAGCCACAGCCTGTTCACCCTGCTGCCTTTTGGGACGGAGATATAGTAGTTTCTGCTGCCACACCACCAGACCGCAGAGCAGCTTTTCCCCCAAGCTATCAGTCTCTTAAACTCTAATTCATCCTCAGCACTGCTCCAGTAATGATAGTTTATTTCTGTTTACCATTTTTCATAATTGATTCTTTATTATCAATTTCACTCTGTAACTTGTTATATTGTGACAACAAACCTATCTACCAACCTAACCTGAAGCTATAACAGCCTCCACTCTTCTGGTTCCAACCTAGATACAGGAATTTGCTTCCATTCAATCACAAGAGAATTAGTGATGTCCAACACTGTTGTTGGATGATGAAGCCGGGCTCGCAGTTGGCATTCAATTCATCCCAGGAGTTTTGGATGGGTTTGAGCTCAGGACCTTGTGCAGGACTATCAAGTTCTTCCACACAAACCTCAAAAACACATTTCTTTATGAACCTCATTATGTGCAAGGTAGCATTACTAATTAAAACAGGACTTATTCAAACTGTTGAAAGTAAAAGCAAAGAAAATATGGCCCAAGACAGAGATGTCCACTTTTGCCCATCATTTCAGCATCAAACTACTTCCTCTTTCCAGTTGAGTCTCCTCCAATAGAGTTGCAACTTGGGAGGAGTCGCTGATTCAAAAAATTATATTTATCTACATGTAAATTAGAAGTGTTGTTGCTCAACATAGAGACAAATTTGTTTATGTGAAGGTAATTCTTCCTTCTTTTTATTATGACGATTAACTTATTTCTTGCTACTCAGTGGAGAGGAATTCAGTCAAGGGTGTGAATCAGAGCTGTAGCATATCCAGAACACTATGAGTAGAAGACACTGCACCATACAAAATCTGCTAAATTCATCAAATATTAAACCAGAATCTGAAAGTGAACTGATTTAACACAAGAACCGCCAACGGGTCAAATTTCCCAGTGGCTGTTTTTTGATTGTATGCATCTTTGTTTCAATATAATATACAAGTCCCCCAGTCTTTGACTTTTCCTAAAAGTGTTTTATGTAGCACCTCCTATTGTTAAAAAATGTCAAGATAAAGCCAGATTTAAAAAATGGGCATTTATACCTATAAGCGCCAGCAGGTAAATTTAGCCCTATAGAGAATTAAGAGTCATTTTAGCGCTGTTCATTTCACTCGTTTAGATAAACATTCTATGTTGCTGTTGGCAACTACAGGCATTACACTTCCTCAGCACAGTGAATGAAGGAGAGTCTGACGGTGGGGGCTGAGCGTTGTGTCCTAGGTTGATTCTGCATCTGACGGGTCATTATCTGACAGTGATCCACTTGTATGAAGTAAACACGCATAAAAGCTGTTGCTTAAAGCTTTTGTAGGCTACATGATCATCAAAACTAATGCTGCAGTAGCCTAGTTTTTCACTGTGATAGAGGTGTGTTCTGCGGTCCCTTCAAGAGAACTTGCAGCTCCCTCGTGTGCTTTTTTACCGGCTAAACTTTTCCAATGTATTTTTTTGTAAAAGTGATCATTATACATTTTTCCGTAGGATAAAATTCTACTATAAATTTTGGAACTGATAATAATCATTTCTTTCGAATAAATAGCCTACTTTTATATGGACTTTCAAACTTGTGTTACTCTCTGGATGCCCGATGGAGTCCGAAAAAACAAGCAGAACAGTAATAACTAGCCGACATTATGAGGCTATTATTACCGCCTATAAAACACTACAACAGTCAGTCGTTTTTGTAAATTGTATTGCTGCATTTAAATTCAAACTGTGTTTAGAATATAACTAGGCTAAAAATCTATAACAGCGGCGAGTAGATGACATCAAAAGAGCCGCTGCGTGTGAGCGTGCCCTTCACAGGTGCGCAGTGCAAGCAATCAACGTGCACGGTGAAGACAATGAATAAAATAGAATAAACATTCTGTAAATGCCTGAAATTTGGGGATGGTGTTTATAGAAAATGCACAGCCAAGGTGCTAAATGTTTCCCAAAGTGTGTTCGAGCAACATGTAGCAGAAATAATCACAAAATCACTGCATTTTTATAGCGGGTAAATTTTACCCGCTATGGCGGTTATAGGTATACAACGAACCCTAGCGGTTCTAGTGTTAAATTGCTGAAAGTATTATCAGGTTTCTATGCAGCGTAATATAGCTTCATTTGATGTTAGTGGCTCACACAACACAGTTTCTGGCTCTGTAATTGGATGTTGCTTAAAAAGATCTTTGTTGGGAATATTAGTTGACTTCTTTCCTTTGTGTGCACAGACGTGTATGTTTGACGTTTTATCAAAGAACCAGATATTTTCCCATGCAATTGCTCATTTCATCATGCATAATTTAATATCTTCCACTTTGCTACTGTATTATCTTTGCATGTAGGAAAAAGTGATTCTCTTACTTGACCTACACAGAGTATATTGTGTGATTTGTATTTTAAGACACTGCTAGTTTCAGTACCTTTCATTAGATTTGGCAGGCTAGAATTCTTTATATTGCTGAGTTGTGATCAGCTCACATCAAACACTCATACAGCAGCTTTATTCACTATTCCACTGCCCTTGAAAATTCTATTACAGAAATCCATTTGGTGGAATGAAATGACTTATTCCCTGAAGCCTTTGAACCTCTGCAGATCTGGTCAGACCAGCAGACGTGTGGCAGTTTTCCACTCAGACATAGTGACAGGCACACGTTGCAAAGTGACAGGTCGACACCTCACCTCCCCCATAGAGAGGTCACAAGGAAGGTGGTGACACTTCTCGTCTCTTCAGGCATCATCAGATTCTGGTTGTGGACAGACACGCAATCAATACTACTTGACAAATGATGGAGGTGTCCGGACCGCCTGAAAGACACGCTGGTTTGATGATAAAAGTCACCACTAAAAATTTAAATGACCCCAGAAGATTTTGGAAAACCATAAAATCCCTTTCTGTCAGCAAAAATTCGCAAGTAGTACCCACCTTTGTTATGAAGGATTCAGTTGCTGTTCATGACAAAATGGTGATCTGGAATCGTTCTAATGAGCATTTCATATCTTCAGGTTCTCTGTTTGATTCTACTTGTTCTGCGTCTGTGAATCCCTGTACTGACAAGCCTGGATGTATCGATCAGTCTTTTAATTTCGTACCATTTTTGGTGCAGGAAGTTCATCAAGCCCTAAAATCCTTGGATTGTAGAAAAACCTCAGGACCTGACCTTATTGATCCTTATTTCTTGAAATTGGCAGCGGATTTTGTAGCTGTGCCTCTTACATATCTTTTTAACCTTACAGTGGAAAATAAGGAAATTCCAAGGATATGGAAATCCGCTTTTGTTCTCCCTTTATTAAAAGGGGGTGACCCAGCTATTTTAAATAATTACAGGCCAATATCTAATTTAACAGTAGTAGTTAAAATTCTTGAAGGTCTTGTGAGAGATCAATTAAAGGAGTTTTTATACTCAAATGCCGTTTTATCTACATATCAATCAGGCTTCATAAAAAGATATAGCACCATCACAGCTGCAATGAAGGTGGTAAATGACGTTTTGGTTGCACTTGACAAGAAGCAATATCCGGCATTACTCTTTATTGTTCTGTCCAAAGCTTTCGACACTGTTAATCATGAAGTTTTAAAACTTAGACTTATTAACTCAGGACTTTCAGAGCAAGCAGTTGCTTAGTTCTCAAGCTACCTTAGCAATAAGTCTCAGTGTATTAGATGTGATGGTCTATGTTCCAATACTGTAAAAGTCACTAAGGGTGTACCAGAGGGCTCTGTATTATGTCCACTTTTATTCACTATTTATATAAACAACATGGGTCAAAATGTGTCAAGTGCTAATCTTCATTTTTACGCTGATGATAATGTCATATATTGCTGTGCGTCAACTCTTGTACAAGCAATTGAACATTTGCAAAATGCGTTTATCGAAGTCCAAAATACCCTTATGCAACTGAAATTAGTTCTAAATGCAGATAAGACCAAACTTATGTTGTTTACCAAATCCAGGACCAGGCCACAAAGCATCCCTCTGGTTGTCACTCTGGGGGGAAGTGAAATAGAGGTTGTTAACGCCTATAAATACCTGGGTCTTTTGATTGATGACTCCCTGACTTTTAAGCCAAACGTGCTGTACCTGGTGAAAAAGCTGAGGCTAAAACTGGGGGGTTTTTTTATGTAAAAAAGCGACTTGTGGCCACCACTTTTTTAAAATCTGTTCTGGACTATGGTGATCTTTTATATATATGCATACCTCTGCACAGAATCTTCATATGATTGACACAGCTTACCATGCTTCCTTGAGGTTCATTAGAAATTGCAAAGCGCTGACTCACCACTGTGAGCTATACTCTCGGGTTGGATGGCCTCCTCTAGCCACCTGAAGGCTATGTCATTGGTACACTTTCATATATAAGGCAATTCTTGGTCTGCTGCCAAGCTACCTATGTGTTCATATCATGAAGAAAAGTAATGGGTGACACTCAGGATTTCTTTATGCTCTCTGTGCCAAATACCCGTACAGAAATGGGAAAGAAGGCATTTCTATTCTACACCTTCAGCATGGAATACGTTGCAAAAGGACTTGAAACTCACTGAATTAATCTCACTAAACGCATTTAAATCCAAAATCAAAGACTTCGAGGCAGATGTCTTAATATGTAAGTGCTCTTAGATTGTATTTTTACAATCTTTAAAATGACTTTATGAAATGTTAGCTTACTAGTCTTTTGTGTTATTTGTCTGTACCTATGTGTTTGTATTTTTTTTTATATAGATCACCCTTGCAAAAGAGGTTCTTAATCTCAATGGGACTCTCCTGGTTAAATAAAGGTTAAATAAAAAATAAAATAATAAAGTAATTTCTTAAGAAAGTGTGACGGTTTGTTTCATTAAGCTTTGACACTATCTGTATAAAAATACAGCTTCTAATTACACATCTTGGATCTGTTCCTTTAGGGTTTGGTTTTATTAAAGGGGCTGTGGATTTAAAAGTCCTGGAGCACCGTGGCTAAAATTGCTGCTATTAAATTTACAGGGCCAAAGTCTGTTCTGTGTTGTTTTTATTTGGCAAAACCACTTAAGGGTAATTACTAAGCATGTAGTGACCATCACTCAGAGTAGCCACAATGCATTTCAACCGCCCAAGAAGTTCCATTTGGTCAGGCTTTTACTCAAAAGGAAGGTTAGAAACAGGTGGAAAGATCAAACAGATTTATTTTGATTTTGATACAATTAAAATGCAACAAGACCCCAATTTACTCTGTTATTTAATCATTTATGTATACTGGGAAATGCCCTGTTGCTCTTGTCTAAATGGCTTTGACCTGGTACACAAAGGGCCCGCAAAGTGGCACAGGTAGCCAGATTCATGGCTGGTTAGGAGTAAAATATTAAAGAGTGCTTGACAGCAGGTTGAAAAGCAGTGCTTTGCTCCTCTAGGGTTGAAAGTTTCAAGTCTTCTTTCACCTGTCTGATTAGGTGTGGTCAGAAGTGTGCTCTTTTGCACCAGTAACTACACCCCACACTGATGTCACAAGTGTACTGACACACCCTGGGTACACATCGCTGCAGCAAGGTGAAAAGTTAAATCACTGGATCTCAGAAAAAGCGAGATTTTCAAAGGATGTCACTTTAAGTTTAAATGTTAACCATTGCTGAATATAAAAAAGCATAGCATAAAACCCCTCCGCAATTTCCTATTTTGATAGTAAACTGGATTGTTTGGTGGAGCAAAAAATTGCCACACAAGTGATGTGATGGTTTTTAATAATGAAATGTTTTTCGTTCTGCATGTGTTTTACGATCCACTGCAGCATGAGGCACATGCTTGTACGTCGTCTGTCATCAAAAGTTGCACAGTGTTGTTACTGTTAGGAATTAACAGGGCTTTAAAGTACATATCTGTGTCATTATTACATAGCCAGTAAATAGAGGTTTTACATTTGCTGTTCTCAACATCTTGTCCCAGGTAAGAAGAAAATGCAGTTTATTTTTCTTTTTAACTACAGCAGCAGTTTCTGTGAGATAAATAAATGAAGAACACAGCGAAAAGAAACATCAAACAAAAACAAAACCCACAAGACATCACACTGCTGGATTCACCAGCTGATATAATCACTGCTTCTCTGTTGTTTGACATGTAAAAAGTATATATAAAACATTAAACTTAAGACAGTTGTTCTCTTTGTTTAGCCATTATTTTCTTTATCAAGTACTTGCATTATGAATGATTATCCCCATATTTTGTCACAGCCACTCTGACATCCACACTTCTTACTAGTGGGTGATATATTGAGGATTTAGAACCTGAAGTATTTTTTTTTTCTGTTTGGCCAAATCAGCCAAATGCCCCCATTTTTTTTTGCTATGCAAGACGGGTGCTTAGGGACCAGAAGGTCATCATTCTCAGTATATAAACCTGAATCTCCAGCACTGTATTTCCATGGTAAAATGAGATGTTATTCAAACTATCACATACAATATGGTTCTTCAGTAAACAGGTCAAAGGGGAAAATATTTCACTGCACTCTGATGGCACCAATTTGATTCCAAGGAGCAATCTTGCTACCAACATCCGAATGTCACTTAAATATTAGTCAGAGAGAAAATGCCAGAGGAGGCAATGAGTCATGGGTAATATTTCACTCAGAGACTCTCACACTTGCTGAATGTGGTTATAGAGGCTTGACACCCCCCCAAATACACCACCATATTAGGCAAACGTGACAGGGTGTCAATAAGGACAGCATTGCACAGTATGCTAGAGGATTAGTAATTTAGAGCATTGTGCAGGAGAGTGGGAGACGTCACTGCAACGAATGAATCTGACATGGGCTTCTTTCCACATGCAGCTGTACAGGCTTGTAAAAAGCCAAGAACACTGAAGATTAATGTATGGTCTGACATACTAAAATTAATCAAGGGCAGCAGTACAGTGATCTGAGTATCTGTTTCTAATCATACAGTGTATTCTTGCCATAACTGTTTTAAAGATGGAAAGTATTTGGTGACCTCAGCCTGACCAGCAGGGAAAGAATGCAATATTGAGCTTTGTTTTTATTCTTCCTGGTTTTTGGTAATTTGTTTTTCACCTGTTTGGTTCCTTACTTTATCACTTTATTTTTATTTTTAATGCACATTGGACTGCATTCTCTGTATAAATTGTTCAACAGACATCTGAAACGTCATTGTAACATAATGCACAGTAGGTAGGTTGATTCATCATGTGACCGATTGATCACCCAGCTGGTCAGTTAATGCCACTTCCACTCTGAATCTGGTCCTTTTCTCTGGTTGTCAAATAATAAATTGGCTCTAAGCACCAGTTTCCTCCACCAGAGACCACTTGTTGGCTGCTAACTTTTTAAAGCAGTACGCAGTCTGCTTAGTGAAATGCTGTTCTTGTGTGGTGGTTGATAATGATGCATTATAATGTCATGATTCCAGTGGGAAATTTGGGATTTGAATTGCTAGAGAGGGAAGAAATTGTGATTATAGGAAAAAGAATAGGCTGGATGAGGTCTTGGAAACAGCATGCACATGAATATGTATAATGCATATATACACAACAATATGAAAACTATACTTTGAGCTTTAGAGGCCATGAACACATTAATTGGGGCTAGCTAGCAATGTATGCACTGACAAGTGTGTGTGGAGTCTGTGTGTGTTTATGAGACATATTTATGAGACTGATCTCAAATCCAGCTTTCAGTTATTTTCCTCCAGTCTCTCTCCTTTTTCCTTGAGTCTCCTTATGCTCATGAATTGGAGTCATAAAGAGTGAGGATAAGCTTGAACTCTGCTAAAGCTGCTACATTTAAAACTGTGTAGATGCGTCTTTGTCAAAACAATGCAAATGTTTGCTTTGCATTCTGTCTGAATATACCTGAATGCTTTTTTTCCTTAACTGCATCCATCTAACTAAAATGTCTGTATGTAGGTCTGTCCTTCGATTTTCTTGACAACCGTTCATCCGATCGACTTCACACTTGCAGGGTGTATTGCTGAGGACCAAAGAAGTGCAGTTTCAAGTGCGAGCTCTTGAGAGCTACAAGACATACTTATTAACAGTGCATTACTACAACCCGAAGAACACACGGTATAATACTGAGAATTGACTCTGCTAACTGCCATGCTGGGTACAGCTCACTTTCAACCACTCGCCACAGTATATTCAGGAACAGATGAAGAAAGA
>NC_060168.1:28836137-28872840 GCF_021292245.1 Micropterus dolomieu | reverse complement strand
GTGTGTGTGGAGTCTGTGTGTGTTTATGAGACATATTTATGAGACTGATCTCAAATCCAGCTTTCAGTTATTTTCCTCCAGTCTCTCTCCTTTTTCCTTGAGTCTCCTTATGCTCATGAATTGGAGTCATAAAGAGTGAGGATAAGCTTGAACTCTGCTAAAGCTGCTACATTTAAAACTGTGTAGATGCGTCTTTGTCAAAACAATGCAAATGTTTGCTTTGCATTCTGTCTGAATATACCTGAATGCTTTTTTTCCTTAACTGCATCCATCTAACTAAAATGTCTGTATGTAGGTCTGTCCTTCGATTTTCTTGACAACCGTTCATCCGATCGACTTCACACTTGCAGGGTGTATTGCTGAGGACCAAAGAAGTGCAGTTTCAAGTGCGAGCTCTTGAGAGCTACAAGACATACTTATTAACAGTGCATTACTACAACCCGAAGAACACACGGTATAATACTGAGAATTGACTCTGCTAACTGCCATGCTGGGTACAGCTCACTTTCAACCACTCGCCACAGTATATTCAGGAACAGATGAAGAAAGACAGACCGGAGAGACCAGACATGTTACACTATAGCATTGCTGAGGACCCAAGTAAGTGCAGTATCTAGTGTGAAAGTGTTTGATGAGCAGTTCGTGAGAAAGCTGCAAGCAGCAATAACAGAGGGGCAAGCAATTGGCCTGATCCGAACTGGTGCACTGCATTAGTTTTGTTACGTGCAATATGCTTTTTGGCCACATGAGGGCAGCAGAAACAAACTGATAAATTGACATATCATTAACTTTTTCATTTATATGGGGAACTTGTAAGCAACTTGTTAAGAGCTTATTTACACATACAGCAGTTACAGAGGAAATAAATTTCCTGTAAATGATTAACTCACTAACTTTATTGAGCTTTAATGAATACAGTATGTAGTTGAACAATGGTAGATGTTTTATAAGTCTGTTCCATTGTGTAATGCGGCATTCAGACCAAGCGCGAAGTTTCGCCTCGCAACGCTTTCCTCGCGTGAGTACATTCGCTGCAAGTGTTCACACACAACGCGAGAAGGCGATTTTAACGCGATAACGTAATAAACACAACTCGCCATTACTACAACTGTATGAACCCAAAGTAAACATTTTGCTGTGATTAAATAGCAATAAACGGATTAAACTGATGCCGAAATAACTACAACATGATGCAGATTTGTTAAACATATGAATTCATGCTTTGTCAGGTCTGTCAGCAAAACAGCAGGACAACAACTTCTAAAATGTTTGTTTTCTGAATGGAGTTTGGATCGATCAGGGCTATGCTATGCTAACTTGGTCACAGTAAAGTACAATGATAGCTGGAATAAAGTTACAGACACATGTTTTCTGAACTCACCAGGTAGTTCAACCTCCTCGCTTTCTTTTCTCCAAGTAATGTCCACTTTTGTCCGGTAATATATAAATATGAAGTCGTAGTCCGACAGAGCTAATGACGCTAACAACAACACTGGAACCGAATGTGCATGGAAGCTAGTTGCTGAGAAGCTCCAGAGAAGATAAATCAACATTGTAATCCCAAAAACTAAAGTAAAAAGCTAATTTAATAAAAGCAGTTAACTCCGAGCTCCTCCCGCCAGTAATCGGCGTAGTTGTCAGAGCAGAATCCGACAGACTACGGGTGTTTATTTGTCCAAAAGTTGCAGCACTGCACCCTGCTCCTCTCCCCCAAGTTTAGCAGCTCTCAGCCGGCCAGCAGATTTTCAATCTCCCACTCTGCCCGGCCCTCTCCACACATCGCTCTGAAGCCGTCAGTCACATACGGACAATCTCAATCTGAAAATATTCAACTCACGCGAATTCCTTCGCGTTGCCTTCGTGTCGCCGGCCCCAGCCCCACCCCCTTGGCGTCACTTTGCGCCACCCGACAGGAGATCGCGGCTCTACGCGTCTTTGCATTGACTTTGTATGTAAACTCACTGCCCCAAACGCTCGCTTTGCTTTTGTTCTGAAAGCACCATAAGATTTAAAGGGATCTATTGGCAGAATATGGCAGAAATGGAAATAATATTTATAAGTATGTTTGTTGTGTATAATCACCTA
The DNA here is from genome assembly GCF_021292245.1 of Micropterus dolomieu. Taxonomy (NCBI): domain Eukaryota; kingdom Metazoa; phylum Chordata; class Actinopteri; order Centrarchiformes; family Centrarchidae; genus Micropterus; species Micropterus dolomieu. The sequence continues at coordinate 28,870,755 of NC_060168.1, read as the reverse complement.
AAAAAAGCACCAGATGGACAAGGTTTATCCTCACAATGATTCTGATTGTGTCACATTAAAAAAAAGGATGATTAATGTTACATCAAAGTCAAATATTGACTGAAACTTATATCTTAATAAAAGTCAACGACTCAGTATTATACGTCCACACTAGCCAGGATTCTCATCCATTTAACTTTTATAAGCTGTTTTTTGGAAATGGAAAGACTGTGGTGAGTTTTATTGACCTTAGATGATCTAGATACTGTTACAGAGACTTGCTTTTACAATGCCAAGACTATAATTCATAGGAATACCTGAATCTTTTGACATAAAATGGCCTGACATAAGCTGATGTTCCAACATGATGGCTGTCGATACTCTCAGTCCTACAGTATTGAGATTAGTATTGAAATTTGCTCAGTGGTATTGACCATACTTCATTATTTTGTCTTATGCTGCTTCATCTTAACCTGTACAATGGGCAGGAAACTATTATTTTTCCATACTGTTTGACTGTCGTGGAGGATTCTCTTCATTTCTCAGTCCTTTCTATGCACACCTATTGTCATTGAGTTCAGAACCTCGTGTTAAAGCCCTGACACCAGCAGTGCCAGATTACATCAACCAAGCCTTATAACATTTTCATAAGATAAGTGAAAGCTAGGTCACTCAATTCACTGGACACAAAAAACAAAGTGAAATAAGACTGGAGAAGCTGATTAACAAAAGTAAGTAGCAGAAGCTTTTTCCAGAGCCAGTAAGATTACTGCCAACAGGTTTCCCTACAAAGCAACTATGACCTTGTATTAATGAATTTCAGACTGCATGCTATTATCCTCTTAAAGAGGCCGTATTGAAAATGCACTACTGATTGTAATGAGGCACTAAGTAAAGATTCTGTGGAGCCCTATCTTTTTCAGTCTTGGGGAACAAGTAATTCTTAGACTGGGAGAGCAGCAGCACTGTGAGTCAGCCTTATTTTCCTCCTCTGCCTGTGTAATGGAATCAAACTGTGGTGAGATAATGCCTGAGTTGGCAGTCAGGCACAGTGCCCATACACTTCAGTACAGGAAGTTGGCCGCAGTCAGAGCAGTGCACTCCTGCCATCTACTGGGTTGCTGTGAACACACAGCTCAGTGAACAGTGACGCATGGCAGACGGACATCTCATCTAATGTTAGAAAAGGTCAGGACATCCTCTTGGCTCGACAGGCAGATTTGCTGTAGTTTCTCTCCAAGGCATTTTTTCTCCCACAAACACACACTCACAAAGCCACCTGCTGTGTCAATCACAACCCTGTACTGCCAAAGGTTAAGTGCCTTACTTAAGGGGACACTGGCAGTATTTCTTGTTTACTGATTCTGCAGCAGTTCAGGGGATTTAAACATTAAGTTCACTATTCTACCTCTTACAACCTCCAATTACAGCTACATTAAATATGTTTGGTGTTATGTATGCACATATCTTTTAGTACTGATTTACTGGATCCTGAGATTAATTATAAATCTAATGTCTTGAGTAATTATTGGCCAATACAATCATTCAGCTTGAACTCAATGTGTTTGCTAAACACTTAATAAATTGATAAATAAGAAATGCTGTCAAGCAGTACTGACCGATAAATCATATTTTCATCTCCAGCGTGACATGAACATGCTTGATAAACTCATTGCAAAATACTGCCTGAAGCACAATGAATAAGAAAACGAATGTTACTTAGGTGTACGGAGTATTAAATGGGCCCCGGGGCTAATCTGCTTTCTGTATCGGCTCTTACACAAGCACACAGACACACACGCACACACACAGAATGTATATTACAAGACTGATTTCCATAAAACAGAACAAGAGGAACGTGTTGCTCTCAAGAAGAGAGGTGGCTAGAAGGAGCACATATTGGCACAAAGGCATCCTGGCTCTGGCTAAATCTACATCTGTCCACTGCAAAAGCTCTATCCACCTGGAGGAGTAACTAGTATACATTTGTGTATTAGTAGCCTACAATATTATAACAATAAATATAAATTGTAATGTTAGTATAATACTAATATATTAATAAGTTACACTTTATTTGGCTTTTGTCTGCCTACAGATTGTTTATAGTAGGCCTATTTGTAACAGCTTATTGATATTTAACAATTCAACTGATTCACAAAAAAACCTGTTTTCTCTATAGTAAAGGTTTGATTAGGGCCAATATTAGTGTATTCATTATAATTTCAGATAATAGTATTATATATACCATATTCCAGTTACTGCTGTTTCATTATGGTAGCTTACGTCGTTCTTATTCATTAAATCCTTGTGCAAGAAAGTACTCTACATGGTGGTTTTCTTAATTGTTAATGGTAAGTGCTTACTAGTCAATAGTCATAAACATTCATGCTGAACAAAGTCAACCTTTGCTTAACGTCCCGCCCCATCCTAAACATATTCACATGTAAAACCTCTACCATTGTTTCCCTGTGTTTTTACTACCTAAAACCGTGGTCATAATGTGAACTAGAGACGCTGAGGTCTATAGTTGGCACCACAATCCCTACGCTCTACACAGCACAGTTAAAAATCTGGGATTCAATACTGAATTTTTCATTGACTTTCCCTGGTTAATTTTATCCAGCCATATAGTTGAGGCTAGAGCCTTTGCTTTCTCAGAATATTGTGTGAATGACTGAAAGATTTTCAGTTATCACAATGGCTTGTAATCCATCTGAAAGTGTTTTATTCTTGTCCCATCCTGTACATGTCCTTCGTGGAAAGCTGACTGAAACAGACCCTTTTTTTTTGACAACCTTAGATTCATAACACAGCATGATCCATTGAGGTTCAGTGCTTTAATGTTCTCAGTAAAGAAGGGACATAACTTTAAGTTCAAGCGCAGCACGACAACCTGCCCAACAGTGCCCTCTTGCTCCTTCTTATAAATTCTTCTTGTTCTCTGTATTCATTGTTCTTTACTTTTTTGCCAACATGCTACAAATTCGGGCCTATATGTGATATTTAAGGATTAATCACAGAGGAACAAGGCAGAATAAACACTGATCAAAATTTAAAATAAAGGCCTGTTTAACTCCTTTGGTGACTTGTGCAAACAAACCATTTGCAACGTCAGAAAACATAAATAATTTTATTGTTAGTGTATTGATAACATATATGTCTGTCGATATGAGAGTGATAGAAGACACTAGTTGTGTGTTTTGAATGGATAAACGCGGTCCACTAGAATTTGTGGTCCCTGTGACAACAACTCAACAGCTCCAACACAACATATAATCCCTGGAATGTTCCTGGGCCTCCTGATGATTCAGGGTCCCCCCACATAATGTTTATACTGTGCCTTAGAGTACAGTGTGGGGTAAACCTTAAATAATTTAATTATTTTCAAAAGGATGTAATTTTTTACTCATACATTTAGTATTTAGTAAGTAAAATTACTGCTTACATAAGATCTTAAAATGTAATTTAATGTTACCCAACAGCATTTAAACATTTCACCACTTTTAAGTCCAATAAAACATTTCAGAACATTCAGTTTAATAAAGTATTTCTACCACAACATAAAGACAGCAATAACACATCCATGGCTGTGCTTCCCTTGCAGCAGGATGAGGATGGCAGAATCATCACTAAGCTTGACCACATTCATTCAGTCATTAGAATAAAATGTTAATTAATCAGTGGTGGAAGAAGTACTTAGAACTTCTACCTAAGCAATACAAAAGTGCAGAAATGGTCTGTTACAAGTAAAAGACATGCATTTAAGTAAGTAAAAGTATTTTTGTAGTATAGTATATAAGTATATTTGTATTATTAAGAAACTAGTGACATACGTACCTTTAAAAGTACTCTTTAAGTACCTCAAAATAGGTATAGTACTTGAGTAAATGTTAAGTTACTTTCCAACACTGTAAATATTTCCAACACTATAAATATTGAATAAAGACTACAACTCTGGAGGGAGCCAAAGGGTGATAGAAAGTTGTGAGTTGTGAGTCCACAATGTTTATATCAAACCTGGGTACAATGAAATCAAATTTAGCATGATTTTGTTCCTATAAACTCTTTGGAACTGACTGTTCTGTATAGCGACTGATGACATGAATATGAAGGGCCAGTTTATTCTTTTCAGTCTTACTGATAATGAAAAGCAGGATCTAAAACAAACAGATCTATATCACTGGATATAATTTTGTGGGATCCTGATTTGCAGTGTGATTTACTTTGGATAGTTTCAGTCTAATGTTAGTGTCACGGCCTACCAGCCTCTGCACACATTTAAGCCACTAGGTCAGAAGACTGTGTTGTTTCTTCTGAACAGAGTTTAAAGTTGTCAGTTTCTGGCATGTGCATGAATGGAGTAAAAGATAGATGAATATGAATTTGATTTGAAAACAATGATTGTCATCTTTTGTCAAAAACAAATGCAAAGGCAGAGTGACACACGAAATGTAGAGAGTGAGAAAAAACATAATCTCTTGTGGTCTTAATGTTGAGAAACATTAGCATTTGGCAAATTTTTCCCTTGTTTAATATGGGATAGCTTTAATTCTTTAGTCCTCCAGAAATCTGACAAGGTATAATCAGTCTTTGGGTGACCTGCATGCAGCCTGTCACAATAAGCTGCTTCTCGTTTTATTATGCTTATGTTTATGCAGTTACATTTCAGTTCATTTTGAGGAACTATTGTGAAACTTTTTAATAATACACTGCAAAAAACACCAAACAAATCTGTCTAAATTAAGTCCTAAAACACACATTTTCTTAAAAAAAATAACATGAGAAGAAAATCTGTAAGTGCAGTAAAAATATTTCAACTTGTTTCAATCAGCAAAGTGAGTCATGATTTCCACTTCTACTGTTTTTAGTGCAAATCAATTTTTTTTCAAGAGTTTGTTCTTAATCTCGTTTAAGAAATAGGACTTCAAGGACAAAATAATTTTACCGTATAGGAAAACCTGCGTGAAAATTTGCAGACAGGTATCACCATTGACCAGACACCTATTGCAAAGAAGCTAAAATGGATACCACACTCAGTGTGTATCTCTCTCTCTCTCTCCGTCTCTGCTCTCAAATCACACACAGCAGAAAGGTTACACATGAGAGTCTGGTTGCATTATGCAGTTGAGACAGTTATTTCCTCCTGTCATTCTCCGGGGAGCAGCGGACTCTAAAGCCCTGTGGGAGTGCTTTGCGGTGCTGGGGGCACATCAGCAGGGTTTGAGGCTGGCTCCAGCAACCCCCCAGGGGAACCGCTTGATTAATTGAGCTGGCAGATTTATGACGGGCTGGCAGCTACTCGGCGTGTGGGGGGGGGGGGTATGTACTTTGTAGTCTACTTCTTTGTGTATGTCTGCCTTCAAGTGTGTCTCTGAACGTTTGTCTGTGCACGTGTTTGTATCTTCTCTGCAGGTATGTTTGTTCATGTCTGTGCAAATGTGTACATTTCTGGACAGTTGTATGTTTGTATCTCAGTGTTTGTGTGCATGTGTGTGTTTGCTTGCATAAGACTGCGTGTATTTCTGCCTCTAAATGCCTGACTTATGCATGTGTGTATCTCTATTTACGCATTAGTCTCTGTCCATTTATGTCAGTTTTTTTGTCTGTGCTTGTGCATGTGTGTGTCAGGCTACCTCTCTCTACGTCTCCATAATTACAACTTCCAGGCCTCAGAGCGGCATGGGGTAACCTGGATGTCAGGGCCAGCCAGACCCTCAGCATTCCCACCGGGGTGAGTCTAGGGTCTGCTGTCCAGTCAAAACTCAGCAGAGCCGCCCACAGGATTGATGTGCAGTAAGTTGGATAGTCTGCAGCCAAAACATCATCAGGACCTCTCTTTGACTTCACATTCTTCACCCAGCCGACAGTAGGTGGGTTCTTTTCAAAATGAACTTGGATTAAAAACTTAGTGCTGTGTTAATGTGGCAAAGTCAGGAACCGTGCCGAACTGAGCAGCATACGCCGCATCTGTGTAATTTGAATTGTACAAAAACAAACTGGCTTATTTATGTCCCGGCTAAAGAATGTTAAATGTGGGGCATTAATCTACTGTCATCTTGTCAATCGTGTTATTTGTGTTTTTGGTATTTTCATGATAATGTAGCTTTAAGTTTAATTTTAACTCTAGACACAAGTAGGCCTACTAACCTATTGAACAGAAATGAGTTTTAGCCAAAATTTTGTCACTTTGCTACACACTAGTCTCAAGTTTCAATAACTTCACAAATATAGACCTACACACATGCAATGAGGCCTCTTGGACTTGCTATCATAGAGAGGGGTGAGACCTGAAGAGCAATTGCTGTTTGATTCTGGCATGCTGGTTTTGGAAAGTTACAATGCAACAATAGTCAGACTCACCTCCCCACTCCTCATGTCAGAAAGGTGTGTGTGTGGGGTGGGGGTGGGGGGTTAAGATGCTCTTTAACAATCCAACAAGCATACTGACACTTTACTGGAACTTGACTTAAGTCAGATTTCCTACTGGGTAAGTCTCAAAATCCAAGATGGCTGTTCCAAGCATCTACAGAGTGAAAGCCATAGTAATATATTGTTTACTGTACTTCTGTCTTCATTTGTGTCTCATTAAATCAGTTGTAAACACGGAATTGTCTTATTATCTGTGGACATTACCATTTCTACAGTGTTTGTATGTGCAAAATACGGCGCAATGCGTTGTTATCAACTTTCATTGCTAACAATGGCTAGAAGCGTTCATCTTTGTTTTCCAACTTCTTCCAAAATCTGTTGTGTACTGGAACGTGATCAACTCCGGTGTTATGTCATTCCCAGATCCGATTTCTGTCTTCTGGGGTAAATGGAACGCACCATAAATCTGTATTAGGAGGAGGATGAGGTGGATGAATAGGTCAAACAAACATAGGACTTTCACCCAGAAGACCAGTGTGTCCCTTGTGAAAACAAAAGTCAACGTAGGCTTATTTGAAGTTTGAAGTTAAATAATGTTAAATAGTTGACATAGGTGAGTTAAGTCACATGACTTAACGTGTTGTCCATAATTTAACCCAAACCATAATCTTTTCCTAAAACTAAAAAAGTAGTTTTGTTGCCTAAACCTAACTAAACTGCATCACAAGACTTGCATAACATACATAAGGTGCAGTATGCCTGTTGTTGATACTATCCAATGGTCATATTTGTCATTTTGGGGAACGGTCATATATGTCGTTTTGGGATTCATTCGCAATCGACCTATTCTGTCACTTCGGTATGAGGACGTGTTGGGCAAAAAAACAAAATCCAGTATTTAGTCTAAAAATCTTGTTTCTTCATCCGTCAGATGATCATTTTCCTCAGCTGCAGTTACACCTATCTTGAATAAAGACCACAAATTAAAGCTTTAGCTACAGAGGAAAGGGGAGGTTGGGGCACTGTGGGGTGGGGGGTAAGGGGGTGACCGAGTACACACACATCCACACACAAATACCCTGGAAAAATTCCTCAGATTTTTGTTGGAATTTTTAAGAGTGATAACTACTACTGCAGAGCATAGTTGAACAGTGTGGTGCACAGAAGAATGATAAACTCTGCAGCTCAAGTCCTAACAGAATTACAGCACCTGAGATTTCAGACTTTTTTGGTGGGTCTTATGGTCCATATTAAACACAAGTTGTCTCAGCTATGTCTGCTATGCTGCTGATGAGAAACTAGAAACAAGAACTCGAAGGCTTCATTCCAAGACACTCCATGGCCATTTTGGGAAAATGTTCTCCATGAAATTCATCAGTCACTGTTTAAAAGCCAAACATGAGTAGCAGCTATTTTGTAAGCATCTTAGGGTGGCTCATAACTTTAATACTCCTCGGCAGCGTGCTTGACTTGAACGTCGGATATCATCTTGTATGAGTATGCAAGTGATCCAGTTTACAAATTAAATCCCTAGATAGAAATTTACACCATCTCACCGGTAATATAATGCAAGCGTCTGGAACAAGCCCATAATACTCCACTCTTTGCACAAATTCCACATCATAAATTTTAACTGCAGTATGTAAAACATTTCATTTCCTGTCCTTGTCCCTGGACTCAGAGCTTTGAGGCAAACACCCTCCAAATCTCTTCTAATCGGTCTGAACAAATGAAGTTATCTTTCACTTGAGGTTAGCAGTTATTTCAAACCTTGTACTGGCTAAAGCAGCAGTAATTCCCGGGTTTAGGTTTGTTAACTGATTTGATCGATTGATTAGTCAAATCTTCACTGAATTGTAACGTAATCGTTACCCACAGATGTGGATGTAACATTACTTTCAGTCTTTCTTGAAATTACATGGTCAAACATGGCTCCTCCACAAGAGGGGACCACAAAATCAGCTAATAATGCAGCACCTGCCTTAGATGATATTGTACCAAACAAATTATTCATCCATCCATCCATCCATCCATCCATCCATCGTCAACTGCTTATCCTGCGTACAGGGTCGCGTGGGGCTAGAGCCAATCCCAGCTGACATCGGGCGAAAGACGGGGTACACCCAAGACAGGTCCCAAACAAATTATCAATAAATCAAATTATTCTGTCTTAATTTATGCAAACCTGTCTCCTAGAAATTAAGTTTATATAATACTAATTTGTTTTCTCGATTACACCAGGAAGATTACACATGTGATATGTGTGACAATTGCTTCCTGGATTATGTTCACAATAAGCATGTTTGAATTGAATGAATCGCCAAAGTACATTTATGATTTAGGTATTGCACATGAGGGAGGTCTTAAGGAGAACGTATTTCATTAGTGTGGGGTTAAGTGCAATTTTACAGTCATTAAAGTCAGTTTACTGAACTTTTCTCCACTGCACATGCAAACCCGGTAAGCACCAGCAGAGGCCAGTATGGTGACAGTAAATGTAAAGGCAGGATCACTTCACACGTGCTCATTTATACACGTGATCAACATTTGTATCACTCACTGTTTAGTACAGTGAGAGTCAACAATTCTCCAACTGAGCTTTGTGGAAAATAATGGCGCTTTTCTGAATAATAAGTTCCAAACCAGCCCAATTAAATCAATCAGATCCAGTAAGACTGTTAGTTACCCTGATAAGTAAGTAATTACATAAGTTCTAATTTGTTTGTGATGGTAGGGATCAGTCCAAAGGAAACAAAACATTGAATTGCTCAGTTTTAGAGTCAGTTTTAGAATGTACACGGTGTACACACTCTTGAAAAATAATGAAGATTTACATAAAGGCATAAAGATTTACGATATGTCTCATTTAGCATATTAAATATCATCAGCTACTGAGCAAAACCCTCTCTGCAAAGTTTTACCATTCTGTCTGACACAAGAGAAATCAGGGAGTGCAATGCAGGAAAGGTCCCTGTACCTTAGAGTTCTTTTCAACCCTGACATCAAAGTGAAGAGCTTCGGCAGGAGATGCGTTTTCCTTCCTTTAGCTGTGTTATCGTTTATGATCGATATCAAACAGACACACCGCATAAATCAAACATAAGCAGGCCCAAATCTCTTTCAAGTACCAACAATCTCCACCGTTCTGAAACAATACACAAACTGTGGCTGTCTGTCTGTTTGCCAAGAGCAAGGAAGTCAGGAAGTATTAGCCAAACATACCTGTTCTCTAAATAGATAGGGCTTAATGCCCAACGCAGTCACACACACACACACACACACAATACAGACACAAAACACAACCAGCTGCACAGACACACAGAAATGGAGTCACTTGTGTCCACATGCACCGACAGGCAGCACATTTTGCCCCAGAAAGATTCACACAAACACAAATGAGCTTGTTCCCACATGCAAATGTATAGCTATTCACACATATTTACACATAAACTGAAAAGCATTTAAGGCAAACAAACCGGCTCACACTCTATACTAGCGATTAACATCATTACAGTAAGTCAGTTTACACAGGAGGAACATTTGAAGTGCCCCCTAATGGCATTTTTATTAAATTACGAGTAGGAGGGATGAAGCTGGGAGTGGGATAAGTTTGAAAGACTTCACCAGTATCGCTGCTATACACTCAGAAACAACATGTATATTAACTTGTCTGGACCACACACAACCTATGTTATAAAATAAGTTGTTATATATGAGTTGTTATATGGCATGGAATACATTAATTACATTTATAAAATTATGGATTTTTCAACAACTGAAATTTCTGTCAGGTGTTTTCACAATTTAATGGCATTAAATTTAAACAAGTGGGACATTTCCCGATATGGTGTTTTCAACTTCACTATATTAGATTATAAAAGGGGGATATATAAAAATACAGAAAAAATAAGTGGTTAGGAAGAAGATATTTGCTTTAAACAGAATGTGATTTTAAAATGTCAGACAAAATCAAATGTTTAATGCTTAGAGAGTCAACAATACCTCACATGACCTCTAAGATGTCATTATAACGGTTAAGTTACTGACACATTTTACATCCGAAAAGTAGACCGCAAAGCAGTAAATATATGCCTGTCATTTACTTTAATCAGTAGTAAAAGTTCTATTGAAGTAACAATAGTACACTGCACAAGTAATAGAAAGCTAGAAAGTGGATGTTGAGTTAATATTTGTTAACTAATTAGTAACTACAGCTGAAATGGTGTTCATGTACAATATTTCCTTCTAAAATACAGTACAATGAAGAAATATAAAGTAGCATACATTCAAATATTTAATTCTCAAAATTGTTATGAAGTGCAGTACTTAACTCTACCACTTCTTTTAATACACTGAAATGAGTAATATCAAGGTGACTGCTTTTGGTCTGTTATGTGATGCGAGGCTACACTGTGTGTCCTCTACATTTCCAGCATTGTGTGTTCTTTTTTTGTACTGTAAACTCCCTGCATCTGCTGATGGAGCACTCCCAGGTTGTTCCCAGCGAAAAGGAAATAGCATTTCCTCAGGACATCTCTCCGGATCTTTTCAAGGACATGGCAGTGCAGAGGATTGTTTTGTTTCATGGAGTTCTCTCAGATAACCGAAAATTGTCTATTTTGTTTATCTTCCCCGCACTGTTTGGTCACAACACTCCTCCGGCCCAGAGCAACCACCGTCCCCTACCACCAGGACTGTTTGTTTTTTGAATCGCTATCTTTTGTTGGTTGTGGGTTTCGTTTTTCATACAGTGCTCAGATGGGAAATTTGTTCTGTTTGTGTCTACAGAAGTGTGCTTGATAGACTTATCTCGAATTCTCCTGAGGGCAGGAAGTGACTGGCTGGGAGGAAAAGCTACTGCTAGTGTAATCTAATTGACATCCAAAAAAGTACAGGAGGTTGTGAATTCTTCAGAAGAGATGGGATCAAGAGGAAGTGCAAGTTAACCCTTGAATGTATCAGGACAGACAAAACAGGTCCATACCTGCATCTTGCAGGAAATGATAAAAACAGTGTCTCACATTTTTTTTCTCTTGTTTTAATGATTTTATCATTCCTGTAGGTAATTCATTATTGCTTTACCTGTCAAGATTTACATTCTAGCATGACATATGTGCAGTTTGACACTCACTTGTCTACTTTTAACACAATGGGTCCTAGAGAGGGGCTATTTCTAACCTGTCACCCAATAAAATATGATCTTCAGTTAATGCTACCCCTTGGATTTGACAGTAGTGCTAAATTACTGCTGTAGGAGGTATGGTAGTTAGCCTATTCATTCCTTGCATGCTTTAATCACAATTATTTGATCGTCAAAACACTTTGAACTTCGAGTATCGCCCTTACTAGTAATCCATCATGCACACCGCTTCAGCGTTTTGAGGACTCTGAAGCATGACAGTCCTTCTGTGCCTGGTAACGGTTGCTAAGCTATGAATGGGCAATTGTTCAGGGTAGAGGTTTAGTGAGCGGTCAGTTGCTGAAATCTGGGACATGGCTTCAGAGTCCGACGCCGCAATGAACACAACCTGCAAGTCGATCACACAGGTTGTAAACAAAGCTCTGATTTATTCGTATTACTTATACTATGTATTTGACATTGAAAGAAAATGTGAACAAACCTGTAATGACAGGTATGATCCTCCACAAGAAACAGAGTTTGGTTTTTCCCACTGTGTCCAGTCCTTATGCTAAGCTAATGGCTCTTGGCTCCAGCCACATATTTACTGTGCAGACATGAGAGAGGTATCAATCTTCTCATCTAACTTGCGGCAAGAAAGAAAGAAGATGAACAAGCCTAGTCTAAAAACAACCTCTACCCCATTCTTAAGTCATAATAATTCTGTATTATGTTGCCGTAAAAGCTAAAGTGGAATTTTTGACCATGATATAGCCCTCAGTGTAGAGCTGGCTGGTTCTACTAAACAGAGGTGTACTTGTACCACCTGTAAACTTGTATTTGATTGATAGTGACAGCTCTAATACAGTGTCAATCCCTACCAGTCCACTGCTAACCCCACCATCAATCCCTCAACACCACTACCACATCAGCATCGTGCTCTGATTATGCAATTGCTCACCCTTAATTTTAAAGTTCTCAACCACTCTATTTTTCTCTCTCAACCATCTCTTTAATTCCTCTTCTCTGTGTCTCTCATTTCTCATGTTGGATCACTCTCCAACCCTTGCAACCCAATTTAGTTTTGTACATGTTTGTATTCAAAACAGGCAGGAAATCACTCCATCTGAAGCTGCAAGTGATTTGTTGAGCAACAGATTCCACTGCTGCTATGTTGCTTTCCAAACAATGAAAACATTTAAAATCAACTGAAAGGGAATCACAACAGCGTCTGAGATTTCAGTATGTGTTTATCTTTTAGCTCATGCATGTCTGTACATGTTAGTATTTCCATTTAGATTTTTAAGATCTATCAATTAACAGTTAGTATTTATAAGAGGTGAAATACCACATGACACATATTGCATCCTCAGTTTAACATCCTTATTTCTTTATCTCCACCCTGCAGGTTTGCAATGTGTGACAATTTTAATAACATTTTCTGCAAAAGGCAACTCACCACAGAGACAAGTGTTTGTTTGAAAAGCAGTATAAGGGCATGGTACTGGCAGCGAAAGAAAAGTTGTTTGCCTAACCACAATTTCTATTCAACCACATTGGCAATTACGCCAATTTGTTACATGACTAGAAGCAGCAATGCAGGGGATTTCCTACCGCTCTGCTCGCAAATAATTACACTATGAGTCACTATATGAATGAATATTTAAACAACACAGAACAGACTCAGAGTATTCAGAGCTGCTGATGTGCAGTTAAATACCAGCGTTCTTTATGATTTGTATAGTTTTTCTAGGGGTGTATTGGTTCTAAAACAGACTGAATCCGTGTTCACATTCTCGAGTCAACGTTTCTGTTGAACAAGCAATATAAGGGCATTGTCTTTAACTGTTGGTGTGCATTTTATAATTACACCTTTATTATAAAAAGTGTTTGGCTTACACCATTCCTAGTAAAGTTGGTATTATATAGTAATACTTACAATTTAATTTACATTAACTTTAATTACTAAAGATTACCATTGTTAGCATGTGCCTTCAAACAAAAGCTTCTCTGTCTCCAACAGGCCATAAGCAGTCTGTCCTCACCGGAAAAACGTCTGTATTGGTCAATTGTGCAGCAGCATATTATGAACCCGGGCTACTCCGACAAAGACTCAGCCTTAGTACATGGCCAACCAACCGGCACCCTGAGACCGAGGTATTTTGACCCAAACTAAATTTTTAACATAGCCAAGTAGTTTTGTTGACTAAACCTAACCAAACTGCAACGGTGTGAGCATGTGCTGGCCAGAAGAGAAATTCACTAAAACTTAGAACAGAAATTGCAAGAGTCACATTCAAAAATAAGCAGCTAATATGAATAACCCAAAAATAGGGAGGTCTGTTATTCTGTTATTCTTCTATTAAAGACCAGCTTCTACATTTCTCTCTTGTGGCCATTAAATAGACAATGAAAAGTCCACTTTGGCCTTGAGAGACTGTTGCACCTCTTTCAGAGATTTTCTCAGTTGTGACAGGCGAATATGTTAAAGCTGTTATGTTTAGAAAAATTGTTTTGGCAGTTTCCTGCAAATGGTTTTGGCCATCAGAAAGGAGTATGTGGGAAATTACAAACCCATATGAGATCACTGAACTCTCACTACATATCTTTGTCAGACATCCAGCATTCAACATATGGCTTTTGTAAGCACATTTAAAGAATACTTTGCCAAAGTAAAATTGAATTGTACAGAAATTCCCTTATATAGGAATACAAGCTTACTGAGTTGGTTTTATTTAACCTTTACTTGACCAAGAATGTTGACTACTAACAATTTCTTATAGACTGGGAGTCACAGAGAACGGGAGGGATTCTTTCATACAGAAAATCACATACTATGGGGGCTACTTTAAAGACTGACCACTTAGACTTACGGCCACAGTGCAACATTAGAATAGTTAAGGATAAAGTGCAGTGTTTAGATGCACTTGACATTAGCTGTTGAAACAGAGAGAGATATTTCTCTGCATCATCCTTCACTCAGAGGGGCATCAAGCTACCACGGAGGGTGCTAGCCACTGGGGAGCAATTTGGGGTTCAGTATCTTGCCCAAGGACACTTCAAAATGTGGAGAGTAGTTGGGGATCAAACCGCCATCCAAGTGATCAGTGGATGCTCTAACTCTTTTATGCCCAGCTGCCCTTCAGGAATTCATAAAACCATAATTGTAACTCTAGTTTTAAAACCTATACCATCAATTGCATGGTCCCTGGGCATATTTCTTACTGGCCAAAACTGAATATCATCCAAAAATGCAAACAAATGATGCTAAGCTTACACTGAACACAAAAGCATGTATTTTGAAATGTGATCATAATGAACTGACATATACAAAGGCTTCACAATATTTGCACCTGAGTCCGCTATGTTGCTTTAATTTAATGAATACGAACTAAAAAGAACTTTGTGAGCTGATCATAAAGACAGGTGTGAGGTCTGTGTGTCTTTGAATGTTGCGGCTGGCTAATCAAGTTGAACGATCTTTATTGTCCGCTGGTCAGAAGGACAAGACTTTGTGCAGCCAAAAGCCTCTTGGCCCTGTATATCGCAGCCCAAAGAATGAAGAATCCTGGGGGTTCCGCTGCGATCAGGAATCATTGTCGCGGTTCAAAGCGGGTGCCGAAGCCAAACATTAAACAAGGACTTAAAAGAACAGCAGGGGCTGAGTCTGTTGGGCGGCTGTCATGGTCATTATCCTGGTGGCTCTGACACCCCCCAAAACACACAGATGAACCAACCCATACACACATCTTCAGCTAGCCCACCCAATCCTCCCCATGTACTCAGCTTTTTGAAGTTGAATTTGGAAATCTCCCCAATACATACAAACGTGTGTATCATGCCAAATTTGTAGCATAGGGGGATCCATTTGTAGAGGGAGAAATGAAAAAAGTCACGAGGGATGGTGAGAGCAAGGTGGTGGATTAAAAGGTAAGAGAAAAAAGTGTAGAGGCCTTTAATTCAAGAAATCCTTGAGCCCCCCTATTCGGAGAGTGATACTTCATGAAAGACACAGACAATGGCTCAGTGGAAGAAGTCACCCTTAATTCTGCTTTTGATCACCCAGAAGCCTTTGTTGCCTGGGGCTCTTTACACATTCTTTCCTTTTGTGCCAATGCTCTAAGTTGGGAATGATTAGTGTCTGTGGATAAATCCCCTTATTTCATTCTCCCTCTTCAGGGATCAGCTTACCATAATGCAGAGTCGCCTCACAATAAATCCAAGTTAGTTTTGATGGTGCAAGCCCAAAGCTTTCCCTCTTTTATCAATCACTGATCATTTGTCAGCGTGCGTAATCTAATTACTTGAACTTGAGGAGATTTTGAGTAATAAAATAGGTAATTTTCAAAATGATACATTTGTATTTGGGAGGAGTTTATGCAATTGGTTGTATGTCATTGCTAAGGAGATTTTCATAATTTTAGTTATCACCCTAAACACACAAATCAAACAGGAATAAAAGGCATTCTCATTGAATGCAACACTTGTAAAACTCAGGCTTTATAAACCTGCACTGATGTGAAAACACATGAAAACATCCACACTTTTTTACATCATGCTTGGATTACTACAAATATGTTAAATTCCATCCTAAATCAATATGACTAATCCAATCTTCAGCTTGTTCACAGTGCTACACCAAGACTCCTTACAAGATCTAACAGGGGAGGCAACACATTCTCACTCCCAACTCATAACATATTGATGCTTGGTCAAGGCCCTTTGGCGTTGCTTTTTAATGCCCTGGGTACCCCTTTAGCATCATATTTAGATGTTTAAGGCTGCGGTTAGCAAGGTCCGGTTGGACTTCACACACACCTGACCCCACACGTTACAACAATGCTTCAACAAAATTATTTTATGCTTACTGTGAATTTTTGCACATTGCTTGTTAATATCCTGTATAAGTTTTGCATTCCATTATATTAAGCCATAATATATAAAGTCAGAATTTAGTACCTACATTTGACTTGCCATTTTTTTTGTCACGTATAACTTTTTTCCATTTGGAAAGAAGGATTTCCTGGCAGAAATGGGCTTCCATACCTTTCCATTCAGGACTTGCTGAATGAGGGAAGCTGCGTATTTTTCTGAAGACCTCAGGTTAAAAATTATTCTAGACTTTTAGACCAGTTAAGTGTTCTTGGCTTTCAAAATCTTGCAGGTATTGTTATTGTCCATGTTGCCCTGGAAGATGATACACAGCCACCATATCCATCTCTTCCCAGCAGATGATGAGGGCGGAAGCAGGTGGCTGTTGTGAGCAAAAGGATCTTCATACGCACAAGAAACTGAGCAGCTAATCAACATATTGTTCACTATCACAGTGCTGGCCCCTATGTTCTAAAGATAGATTATCAGAAAGAGCAGAGGAAGAGTGTGTGTGTGTGTGTGTGTGTGTGCTTGTTTTTACACATGCATACCAATGTACGCGTGCACCTGTGCCCTGTTGTAACTGTGTGTGGTGTATTTCGAGGAGAAACGCAGTTGCTTTAGACCACTTTAACCATTTCCTCCTTTATCTATGACAGCTCCTCGGTGAGCTTGAGATAACAGCCTGGCTCTGATGCTTTGATGCTTTTCCTCTTCTGACAGCACTAAACAAGGGGGAAACCCACATGTTGTGCCCCTGAGCCTTCCGTCTCAAAACTTATCTTCAGCTGTGTGATGTGGGACCATCACTGAGATCAAATCATTAATTAACATCCTTTTGTTCACAGTGTTGGGCTGGAAAATTTACACATTGGTTCAGTGGTGAGAGACGCTTCCATAGCGTTGATAAGAATTCAGTAATTATGCACCAGGGAAGAACAGACACACAAATACCAATCATGTGATATCACAGCACACATTTGGGTTTTCTCAAAAGCTGTAAGTGAAATGAATATACTTCACTTTGTTTGGATCTCATCACTTGTCTCTTGCATAATGCACATGCAAAGTTCATGGGACACATATACATGCCAAAGCATGTCCAGGCCCGCAGGGTGTTACCCTGAGTGCTATCGAGTTCATGTCCAAAATGCCACATACAGGAAAACACTCGGAGACACGCTCACTTTAAGTCCGCCGGTTTAAAAGATGAAGTAATCCTTTCCTATAATTAAAGGATGAGAAAACATCAAAGCCAAGGAGTCACAGTCAAAAAGGATACCCATTAATTGCAGGACTTAACACCCCTTCTCCGAACAAAACTGTAAAAGGAATAATCTAACAATAATCTTGTAGTGAAAAAGGAGTATCAAATGATCAAATGACCATCCTTTTCCATAAATGGAAAAATTCCTACTCAGAACTGATATGTGATGATGTTCCATGACCATTAAATTGTGAGCAACATAGAATTATTTTCTTATAAATATGTATACAAATCTTACATAAATAAAGGGTTATTACATGAATGATGCTAAAATGATCCATAGAGCTGAAGGGAAATGCAGTTGATGATGCAGTCTCTTTCACATTGCAAGCATCCTTTTAACCCATTGTTAATATAAATATATTGATTAGTGCAGCTTTAAGTAAGAGTAAAACTCTCTACTCAAGTAAAAATGTCTTATCAGCAAAATATAGGCTACTTTAGTATCACAATTAAAAGTACTCATTCATTCATGTAGAACGGACCTTTTCAGAATACCTGTTATTGGCACAGCAAAGTTTATTTGCACATCTTCAAAAAAGAGGTAGTGCTAGAATCTCAGTGACATAGGTACTACTTGCAGACTTGTTGTGAAATACTGTAGCTGGTGAGCTAACTGCTAATATGTTAGCCTTGCTAACAGACAGCAAGCCATTGATGTTCTATTTAAACTCCTGAATAGATTCAAAGATGTAATCTTTTTTTGTTTAAGTTAAAAAATATAATTTATTTATTTTACTTTGGAGAGAGCCAGAGTAGCTATTTCCCCTTCTTCTAGTCTTTATACCAAGTTTAGTAGTGACAATCTTTGCGACTGTACTCCTAAGACGAACCATACAATCAGTCGCCCCCCAAAAGTTACAGATTTTACGCTTCAAATGACAAAGCCCTCTAGCAGCCTTACAGGCGCAAAAGTTAGGGTCGTTATTATAGAGTGACAAAGTCTGCTAGGCAAGAGGTTAGGCTGGATGGATGTGTCAACAAAACCTCAGCTAGCTTCTTTTTGGCAAATGACAAAATAATTAACAATAATAAATAATAATTTGCAAGTTTTAGTTTTGACCTGAACTTACTTTTTCAAATATCTACAGGCTACAATGTGAACATTGTTATCTGTAGTTAGTTCACTGTACAGAGTCACAGAAACTTTGTTTTTAAAACTTGTAACCTTGAATCTGAGGCACATATTTGGTCTGATCATGATTTGTTCTATATTTACATTCAGAAACATTCCTTATGAATTTACCTTTTTAATCACAGCACAAGCGGTAGAACTTCAACAAATTTTAATTTTCAGCTTGTCGTAACACACCACATCCACAATAAAGGAGGAAGCTTTATGTGAATATGGCATAATTAATTTCCCAAAATGTCAAACAATTCCTTTAAGGTCACATTTACAATTGATAACCTAATTAAATGTGACAATTAATATGGTCATTAAACCATTCCTTCCACCTAAAATTTTGACTACGCTAGGTTTCAGTATTGAGAAGGGCCTTCATAAACTACTGTCAATCAAATCAAAGTAGATACAGTAGTTTGGGGTACATGGACATAGACAGACAGTAGCAGAGTGATGTAAAACACATATTTAAAGCCAGAGAGAGAGAGAGAGAGAGAGAGAGAGAGAGAGAGAGAGAGAGAGAGAGAGAGAGAGAGAGAGAGAGAGAGAGAGAGAGAGAGAGAGAGAGAGTGAGAGCAGCTGGGAGGCTGGGTGGGACAGCTGTGTTCTTCTGGAATGTTCTGTTATTTCCAGATCAGGAGTTTTCTTTTGACCTAAACCAAACTCTGTACTTTCATGGAGAGTTGCCTGCAGGCCCTTCTACTTCCACAGCAGGCTTTTGTGTGTGCCTGGCGTCCCTTGACCCCTTTATAGTCTTGCAATATTGGTTTAGGAACAAAAGCGGCTGGTTAATTCAATAGAGCACCTTTCCCAATAAACTGGCTGGGCGCTCTTACTGTGTGGCAGGCTGCGCCGCATGTAGCTGTTTTCATTGTGTCACCACCGCTGAAGATAAATGAGAAGTTCCCAGATGGAGAGACAGCATGTGAATATAGGAAATATTACACTTAGAGGGAAGCAGTGAGGACTTCACCTACTGGAAGTGTCTGACAAATAGTATTTACCTTGGAATTATACCTTAACTGGAATATCGATAAATTTGATTTGAGGTGTCATAGTGCGCAAATGAAAAAGGGATGTGTCCAAACTGAGACAACTAAATCTGAAAACACAGATACAGTTTCTTCACACTTTCTTCCCTTGGATTGGAAAAGTACAAAATTGTGCATTACAGCCAATGTCTGATGAGGAGTGAAACAGACAGCCCATTTACAGTTAGTCATTGTTGCCGAATACTTTTTTCACATTTGGTTCTTTGTTACTTGAGCACCTTGTTGGCTGGTGAAGAACAGCACACTACTCATACTACAACATTAGACTTGCATTGTCAGAGTTATCCAGTATAGATAACTAGAAGCCTGTTTACATTGCCTAAAAGCTGAGTATATTTTTCTTAGCGAATAAATAGTGGGGGGTGAGTTCAATAAGAGATTAGTTAGTTCATCAGCACTTATCGAATCCCAGTATCTTGCCAAACGAACGGAACCCTAATGAGGACCGGTCCATACAGTACTCAGTATATGCAAAATATACTGAGAACTGTATGGTAATAAACACTTTAATCATAACTAGTGTACTAGTGTGAATACTTACCAATCACCAGTGACAACTACTATAGTGTGACTAATACTTTTGGCAGTGAATTTTTGTGCATGGAGGTCTGTATGTATACAGTATGGAGGATCCATATGTGTTTGCGTAGTGTGTGTTTTACTTGATGTCACTGAGGTCATCAGCAGTGAGACAGTATTGGGACACTAACGACTGGCTGGTGAAAGCAGTTCCTCAGTGTCTCACTGAACTGTCAACAGCATTTAGTTACCGGAGCTGTTGACCCCTCTTTTCACTTTTCATCATAAACCAAATGTGCGGATGTTGCAGTTTAATCACACTTTTTCTGAACTACACCATTGATCATGCTCCTTTAATGCAGAGACTTATGCTGAATGCAGTTTTGCATATATGAGTAAATTAATTTTGATCCGTGGCTCCAATGATGGTCTCTAATGCAAACTGTGGGCAATACTGAGTTGTTCTATCCTTGAATCTACAATCTAACACCAGGGACAACCTGCTTGATCATAAGGATGAGCTGAATCTTAGAAAATATGAGGATTATGATTTGCAAACTTATCAAACATAAATATGCTGTCCCACCAAAAACACAAAGGGGAGTCATCTAGAAACGAAAGGTTTAGGTTTTAATTGCTAACATTCAACTCCTCACCAATTTACAGAATCACTTGAGCGAAGAACCACAGAAATCTCACTAGCTGTCAAACAGTTCACTCACAGCCACATTTCCGAAAGACCTTTCCTTTGGGCCCTGTTGCCAAGGAGTTTTTGTGGTCACTCAGTTAAGTTTGGACTTATAATTCTGAAGTTTACACTCATATTAGTACTAAATAGAACTATGGTAATGATGACAATACAGGTTATATATACAGTTTTGTACATGCCCAAGCTGTAGTGTGCAAAGACTTTATATGGACAAGAATAAAAACGGGGCACCCCTAAAGGGCCCTTCGGCCGATCAGAGGGGCAGGTGGACTGGCCAGAAGGTCACTTGGATTGTTGCTGCGCAGTTTTAGTGGTTTATTAGGGCATGTAGACAGAAAATGTAATAAAACAAAGAAGGCATGGATGTGTCCCATTAGGACACGTCTTGGCAGACTAAAGGTTCAACCCTTAAATGTCATGGTTTTGCTGGTTTTGTTTTAGTCACCCTTCCTCTTGTGTCTGTGTTCACTTCACTTCCTTCTCTCCAGTTTTTGCAGCCTGTGTGATTGTTCGCTCCTCCCTGATTGGTTTCCTCTGTGTATGGTTAATCACCTTGTGTATATAAGACACAAGGTGTCTTCCCTTTGTTTAGTCATCACACATTTGTCGATTGTCCCTGCCTGTCTTGAGCATTTCCTACCCGTTTCTCGTTGTCTTGGTGGATTATTGGATTTTGGATAATAACCTGTGCCATTTAGATTTTGTTTGCTGCATGTTTGGACTGCTTTCGTTTTGGACACTTGCCTTTGAATTCTCTGTGTAAGCAAATTTTTGTTATTTCTTAATAAAGACAAAACTGCATCTACTCCAACTGTCTGTTCTGCGATTGGGTCCAAATCCCCGGTGTTCTCGTGTCTGTGCTTGGCAAAACAGGACGGAATAAACACACTACAGACATGGACCCAGCACAACTTTAAAAACTGCCTATTTCTTGGGAGCATTTGGGGTAACTGAGAGACACTTTGCTCAAGGAAAAGCCTGAATATTTTGAGTTACTCTCTGCCATTTGAAAGAGTGATCCCATGATGGCCTTAAATGTGGCTTAATTCAGATGGGGAGTCTGCAGAGCACTGCGGAGGTTTCGCTGCCCAGTGTTCCAGAGGCTTTGCTACCCAGTGCGGCTGGCTGCTCAGCGCCCTGGAGACCTGCTTAGGGCCTCAAAGACTGGGCTTCTCAGCATCTCAGAGACTCAGCCGTCCAATGCTCTAGAGACCTTGCTGGTCAGCCTCCCCAAGATTCAGCTGTCCAGCTTCCCAGAGACTCAGCTGATCAGAGCCCCAGAAATGTTGCGGGCCAAATCTACTGAGATTCAGCTGTCAAGTTCTCCAGAGACTTTGCTATCCTCCATCCCCCAAGATATTGTGATGGCTAGCACCCCAGAGACTCAATTGATCAGTACCACGGAGGTACCACTGGTCCTGCATGGCTCTTCATCAGCCATCCAGCCGATTCCTGCTTTTATTGGCCGGTTTGCTGACGGGGAACGTGGAACTGGTGTCAGCCCACATTAAATAGGACTAGGGCTGGGGCGATTCGTCGACGTAATCGATTACGTAAATACGTTGCTGTATCCGGTGTGGGATTCTCCCGGACAAGCTTCCATGTCAGAAACACTTAAAGTTTTACGTAAAGTAGCCTAATTGATGTCTGTTATTAGTGTTATTATCACAACACATCAGTGACGTGGAAATTTGATTCATTTTAAGATTTCCTGCTATTGTCATTATTCCAATGTGCTTGATCAGGATGATTGAATAATATATAGATTTATTGATTAGACATGTTTTTGATATTTATTTTGGATAAATTGGTATATTAATCGAGTAATAGGCAACTTTTCTTTCTTTAGAATAAACAAAATTAGTCGTTAGATTAATCGACAAATCGAAAAAATAATCGTTAGATTAATCGACTTGAAAAATAATCGATATGTACAGCCCTACCTGGGACTATATAAAATGTCTAATTCATACATTTCATTAAATTAAGCACTCACTAATTTATTTTTATTCACAGTATACTGGGTGCATGTGAAAGAAGGTAATATGTTGTCTTGTTTGGCCTCATGATAGCACTGTTTTCTCATTATTACTATGAACAAATAAAGACACAATGATGAAAAAGTTTATAGTATATAGTTTATTAGCTCAGTCACAGTAGCATGACGGTTTTGCACATAGATGCCAGGTATAGTGCAGAGCAGCAGATAGTTTCTTTGATATCAATGGGTTTTGATGACAGTAGCTCTGGAAATTAAGATGGATGTGAATCTACTGATGATGGGGAATTAGTTTTGTGCCATTTATGAATAAGATGAATTTAAAGAATTTGAGCATGAGAATGACAAAGCTAGGTCATATGACATGAGCTTTAAACGGTCAAGACACTGTCCAAGTAACCATGACTTCCAAAAGCCTATAAAACAGTGGACCGGCGCACACAGCGCACACAACCCACACAGCACACACAGCGCAGTGACCACAAGCAAGTGACTGTGCTGACTTATTTAGGTTAGGTAGGTGCCAGTCTGTAAGAATTTACAGTAGCCTATGCGTATGATACTACTGTATAAACATGAAATATAACAGGCTATGAAATATATGGATGAATAAAAAAATATATAAATAGTATGGTGTATGTTTGTTATTGTTAATAATATGTTCCAAAAAGTTTACAAGCAATATGATTCATATTTTTAGGCATAGGCTATGGCTTATTATATCAGATGCTTAAGACCAGATGTATGTTAAACACTCCTGTATGTGAGGGTTAAGGGAGGGCATTTCTACATTTGTAGCAAAATGGGATGCACTAAACACATGCATAGGTAAGTTAGATTCATGCAATATTTGAGCATAACTCAAATAATATATATTAACTATTTATGGGCACAGACAAGAAAGTTATATTATTTTGCACTCTTGCCTGGGGGTGTTGATTGCGCAGTGGGTAAGACACATGCCTTTGGTGTGAGAGACCCGGGTTCAAATCCACTGTGAGACACCAATGTGTCCCTGAGCAAGACACTTAACCCCTAGTTGCTCCAGAGGCGTGCGACCTCTGATATATAGCCATTGTCAGTCGCTTTGGATAAAAGCGTCAGCTAAATGACTAAATGTAAACTATTCAACATGTTTTTAGAATTTCTGAAGGCAGAACTGTATTGCATAAAAAATACAGTTTGTACATGATTCTTTAAATTTATATTATTTAAGTTGTTATATTGAAGGAAATAAATTAACTGAACACACTTGCATGCACAAGTGTATGTGTTGCACATTAAATCAGAATGCTGGAGATACAGGTATCTCCGGCAAGTATCTCTACTCAAACCTCCACTTTCTTTCCTCTGCTTAACTTGTTAAAACGCTCCCAGGTAGCACATGTCATCGGTGGGAGCCAGTTTGACGGCCCCTGACACTCGGTGCTTTGAGGATCACGATGACAGTTTCCCAACAAGAGCTTTTTACTGGCGTGGGGAGCAAAAACATGAAAAAGAGAAAAAAAGAGCTGCCGGCTGTCACAGGCTGTAAATGGTGATTTTGTTTCACTTCCTTAAGTTTTTTTTTCAGAATCAAAGCCTTATTGAACCCCATCCAAAACCAGCATGCTTGGCTCTGCCATGAGGAAAGACAGCCATGTTATTTATTTCTTAGCTAGAGGTTGTACTTAGGGAGGTGTTGATAGTGCTTCACATGCCACATTGTGGCTTTTCTGCAGCGACTGGCTCCTCTGTTGTGCACTGCGATTGGCCTCTGTTGCGGGCAGGGTTAATTAATGCAATTGGAATGTAACGAGTGTTGCTTGTCAGCCAAGTGCATGCCCACTGGCATTTTATCAGCTTGTCACATTAATGAAATACGTGCATGTCGAGATTGCTCAATTTTCACTTCAACTTTTAAACTTTGTCTGGCTCCAGCTAATGATGTAAGAGTTAAATTGAGCATCAAAGTCATTGAGAGGCTGCAACAAAAACCACCAACACACTGATACTGTTTTGAAGTGCCTAAATGCATGCACATATAAGGTTAAGAACAGCTATTGCTTGCAAGGCAGGGATTAACACTACATTTGTCTTGTAAAATCGTGTCTTCTAGGAAGTATTGTACTTTCTGTGGATACTTGTGTAGATACTAATTTGCTATCATGCTTTGGAAAATCAAAGTCATACTTTATGAGTGATTAAATGACAGGTTTGAGAAGAAGACATTCACAATAAATTGACCACTAGTCTATAGATTCATTCAGTCTATTCATTTTCTAGGGTTCATCTTTGGGGTCAAAAAATCATCCCAACCCAAGTCCTAATATTGATACTAGTAACAACATGAGTCTTCTTAAAGACTCCACATGTTTACTAAGGTCTCTGGTCAAAATTTAAGTAAAGTCGCTCAGTTCCTGGTTCCTAGAAGTTCTTCTACACTGATAAAGAATCAATAGTGTCTGTAGTGTTAATCATTAGCTTCTTAATGTATGATTATAATTTTACATGTATAAAATTCAACTAATTAAGGAAGACATTATTATTATTTGCTGCCAAGGAAGTGTAGTCAACAAAATGACTGCCGTACAAATGATAACTATAATAATAGCGATTTTGCTTGTGGAGCACTTTTCATAACAGAATTACAAAGTGTAACAGTGCACAATCTGCTTCTTTCTTCTCTGAACTGTGATGTTTGATCCAAACTAAAGCCTGTAGTTATCTGCCTGCCTCCTCTCTCTCTGCTCTGAACATTTACAAGTCACGTCCTGCCACTCATCCCATTATTACTCCTAAATAAAGAAGCCTATCATGGATTGCCTCTGTGGAGCTGCTTGGTGTTCTGTTTCTTGCTCCGGGCTCTGCAGTTGTCAGAAGCATTTCCTACTGTGCAGAGTCAAACTCACTTTACAGAAAAAACATACGAGGAGTACACTCCTTTCCATAACAACAACAAAAAAAAAGATTCTCTCCAACATGTCTCGTCAGATACTTTTATCTGCTCTTACTGCCATGGAAATACAAAGTTGAATACACCCTTAAGCAAACAAAAAACAGCAAAAGAATAAAAGATACACACAGACAGGCATATAAATGTGTACTGTATGCTTACACTTTCTCAGCCCACACAGACCCATTTACATTGTATTGTGACTTATTGCTAGATTCCTTAGCCATAATGCACACACACAAGAAGCACAAGCCACACCCACACATATGTTAACACTGTCGGGCAGAAGGCACAAATCAAAACACACAGCATTAAACAGAGAACACCTACAACATATACATTAATCAAAAATAAATTACACAAAAAAAAAATCACAGTGCCAAAAGTTTGGATAACAACAGGCTGTGATTTGGTTACTACTACTACAGTTACCAACCTGGTAACCATCCTGAACTTAATTTTGTGAGACTGGTTAAATTAATTTCATGTGCTCACTCATGAAAATGTTGTTTTCTGTTGGAAGGAGACTCTGGGTATGATAGTTGAAAGTAAACAACGTTCCTTATAATCAACACAGTTCAGAAAATGTTCTAGTTACAAATAACATTTAAACAACAAAATGTGATGGTAAACAAAGCTCCTGCAATAGTTAAATCTCATACACTGTGTTTTATGGCAACCAGCATGCCGGCCAGATGTTGCACCAACCCAGAATATTGGGTTATTCTTTTTGACTCAACTTCTGGGTTAAATACCTGACCCAAATGTTGGGTTTTTTAACCCAACATTGTAGTTAATATACCTCAACTTCTGGGTCAAAAGAACAACCCCAATATCTGGATTGAAATAACCCAGAAATTAGTTGGTCCCTTTTTAACCCAGGAGTTGGGTCAAAAATAACCTAACTTGGGTTACTATGCCAGTATGCCTTATTTCAGAAAATAAAACTTTATTTTATATCTGTCACGGTGTGGTGCAGGCAGAAGAAGAAGAGGATGGACACACACTAAACAAGACTACAAAGTAGAACGGCCAAAGACTGACTGAAGGAACTAAATACCAACACAGATGAACATGGATTAACAGAACACAGGTGGAACAGATGATGATGATAGTAATTAACTAAGACAGGTGATGAAGATGAACTAAATGACAGAAACCATGGAAACAGATGAGTGGCTGGAAAACAAAACAAAATAAGACATGTGACTAGGGGTGACTGTGACAATATTACAGACTTCAAGCACTTTTACATTTTTATTGCATTAAATTAAACTCTATAACATTCAACAACATTCAATAACTGGATTGAACTTAAGGCTTAAAGTCTTCAAACATTGATTGTGTCATGTCATGTGTGACTTTACACGGACTTTAAACTAGTTAGATGTACATGGCAACCAGAGAATTACCACGGCTAACGCTAGTCTCAACGTAGCAACTAAGCCATGGTAATTTTTTCAGCAAATGGTGCTAAACTAGCAACAGGGACATGGACACAGAAAAGTTTTTGTTACATCAAGACTGAAAATACTCGCTTACCTTGAATACACGACGAAGTTGCACCAAAGAAGCACAGGCCAAAACGGATCGAGGCCAAAGCGACAGTTATTTCAAACGAAAGAAGAGAGAAAAAGTGAGAAAATTCCAGAATAAGTGGTTGCTTTACATTCATGCCAATAAAGCTAATCTGAATTTGAATTTGAAAGAGAGAAAGCCAACCCTATAACCCAGAAAATGGTTACTCTCTGAAAAAATAACCCATAATTTTAACCCAACGCAACTAACCCAGAAAATGGGTTGAAGAAATAACCCAGGAGTTTTTACTGTGTATAGTAATTTAGAGTGGTTTAATTCATTCATTGCTCTTATGAAGTGTGAACTTACACAACATTGCTATAGACTTACATAAAGTCAATTTTCATAAAATACTTTTTGGACTAAAACCTCTCCCTAAGCTTACTTGTAAACAAAGTCTGTGGACTTTACTTGTAAACAAAGTCTCTGTTTACATTTAGTATTACTCTAAAACATGCATTGTTGACATCCATGTTTTCTTGCTAACTGCTTATTTTCCCTGCCTTTGCTGGTACATTGCTGCTTTCCGTGACACATTACTGCTACATATAGATCAGTGTTAAACCATTGGTGGAAAAGTGCATTTGCGGTGCTTGCAAGCTCTTGCATGTGCAACTTCATGCTACAAACAGGAAACAACTTGTAAAAACATTGCACCACAGCACTGCTAGTTGTCAAAAAATCCACAAGGAACCTTTAAGCAAATTACTTTACTTGCCAAACATGAAATGCTTTAGCTGCCACAGTCTGGCCATCAAATTTCATTAAGTTCTCCCAGCTGCCTATAGCTAACTACTTTCCAGGTAAAAAGTGGAATAATTTCACATAGGTTTATGACCGTGTTCAACCATCACATGTCATTTATATTACCATCAAGTGCATCATTACATATTAATGTTACTATTGAATAGCCAAGATGTAAAACATCAGTGTTTATCACAATATTTTGGAAAGCAAAAAGTTCTAAAATTAATAATAATTACAACTTTATTTGAAGTAATGAATGTATCTAAGCCAGTTGTAAAATGTGCATAAGCTCAAACTTTAGCTTACTTGACAGCTTCTTTCTGAGTATGCGGGGGGGAAATATAATTCATCACAGTGAATTGTTTGGATGCCACTGAGGAACACCTGAAAGAAAAGACACCCATGTAAACCATGTTCAGCATGTTTCCAAAACATGTGGTGGTTTTCAGTCCACTATCAGTGAAGTTTCAGATAGCTCAGAAAAATGTGTTTCACAGATATAGAGGAGAAAAAATATTGTGAGCACTTCAGCTTTCAGCTCATCTTATGCACTCTTCAATTTGCATTCCTTTTCCAAAGGAAAATGTTTGCAAAATAAAAAGACATTCTGCTGTCAGATGCATTAAGTTGTCTATTGATTTAATGGTTGAAGAATCTAATTTGGAGTAAACATTTAATTGGACTTTTTGACATTTTATAATAGAAATGACTGTACGAATGCAGGATGATATTTTTGCATGCAAGAGAAATAATACAGTGACAAATATCTTGTGAAAAATAAGTGACACCAATTTGCATCTTCACAAGTGACAGTTTTTACCATTGGTCATTGTAGAGAAATACTACTCCAGTATTTTCAAAATAAATTACTATTTTCTTCCTTCCTTAAAAGCTGACATTTATAAGAACTTGAGTTTTCATTCTTCAATGTTGATTTATTCCCTTTGCCAGAGTTTTGTCAATCACGACTGCCACAAGTGCACTTGCAGCTCCTACGATGCCTCTGGCTTTTCTCTGACTCACGTCAACAGCTGAGAGTCAATGGCTGGGTGAAGGCAGGGAGGTTGAGGGCTGAGGACACAATGGGGCTCTGACAGGCTTCTTTTCTGATGGCCTCATGTGCCTTGTCGGTTGTGATAAGTTGCTTGAATGAAGAAAAACAGAGGCACAGCTGAGCATGCTAATAGAGTAATTGTGGCCGGGTTTCAGACGGTGGCCGGAAGCCCATCAAGCTCTTTTGGAATAGCCTTTGCCTGCTCCCCCTCATACCCACCTCTTTAGCCTCTCTGACCATGCACCCTTCCCATCCACCAACCAGCCTTCTCCATTAGCTTTGCCAAGGACTTGCAGTTATTTTAACCAGTTGATTTCCCAACACAATGACTAACACATCCCCTCCAGCTCCCCTTTGCTAAATAGCCCCACACCAATATATAGGAAAAGGGAAGCAAGCCTTTGTATTAACAAGTCCAAAAGCGCAGACAAAACACGTCTGTGAACACAGCGTAGCTTTCACACATTAAGAAATCTGTCCTCGGTCCGGAGGCATTTGATAGTTTCATTTCGGCATGGATCCCAGAGGGGCCCGAGTGCAGCTGCTTCCATTCTGCTCGTCTATTTTGGAGAGAAAGGCAAGTAGGCCTGTCACGGCAGCCATATGAAGTCTGTTGCTTAAAAACAAGCAGGTCTAAAGGGTATGTTTCCAGAACAATGACCATAACCACTTTATGTTGACCTCGATATTTCACCCTGAATCTAGCATGAAGACAACACAGTTTAATCTCATAGTATGTCATGCTGCCTCTATGCACATCTTGACTGACTGTTTTATATAGATACATTTGTAAAATATGAACAGTAATTGTCTATATACTGTATAAAATGCTGCTGTCCCATACCATGTGCTGTTGTACTTACTATCTGACTATGTCTTCTTCTGCTACATTACTGCTAGAAAGTTTGTGAACCCTTTGGAATTTTCTGTACTTGCCCATACATTTTATCTACATTTAAGTACTAAAAATACATAAAGAGGACCCAAAATCTCCTTTGATTGAGGCATGACACACTTCCACAAACCTGTGTGGTTATTTATTGTAAAGGCCCACGTTTATATTGTTTGAATAGGGCAGGGACCACACCTGATTGTCATCCCCTTT
Source organism: Micropterus dolomieu (assembly GCF_021292245.1). Classification (NCBI taxonomy): domain Eukaryota; kingdom Metazoa; phylum Chordata; class Actinopteri; order Centrarchiformes; family Centrarchidae; genus Micropterus; species Micropterus dolomieu. The sequence goes on along the minus strand of NC_060168.1, from coordinate 28,840,325 downwards.
AAACCATTATATGAATGTAAATATAATGTCAGACACATTACCATGTATGTTTCAGAAAATCCGTAATACATCATTCGCCTGAAGAATTATACCCATATTTCCTTGTTTCACTACAAATGTGGTCTCGAACAAGTGTAACAAGATGATTGCAAAGTTTTCTTAAAGGCTATGTGAATAAAGTTGATGGCATCATGTCAACTACATAAGGAAACAATGGATGTATTGTATGTAAAGTATAGTCCATACAGTCCATGAATCCCAATGAAAGCTTCTTACTAAGTGCACAATGTACACCTAAAAGGTTTCTCTCCTGTTTTACTCAGATTCCAGTAATGCATACACATTTGGTATATCCACATTTTTGAACATCTGATGATCAGAAAATGCTCTTAGTTTTACAGTATGGATGTTCAAATTAGTTTAAATTACTTTAAAATATTACTTAATGCCCAATGTGATTTCCGTATATCATTTGTTAGATCTGATGTAATTTTAGTTTTACGTAATTTCTGTTCTATACCACATATATTTTGCTATTATTGTCTAGTATAGTAGTATAAGCATTTTCTAAAAAAAAAAAAAAACAAAAAAAAGATTCCTGGAAACACATCCACTCACAATACTCACCAAAAGAATGTAATGTTATCAAAGACTATTATTATCAAGTTTCAGATGATACTAGTATCATTAACAAGAAGCATTTTTCGAAAATGCTTGATAAAGCTGTTGAGTTTGCTGTTTAGAGCACATGTTGCCTGCTGTAAGAGTAACCAGAGCCTAACGTTTCTTTACGTGAGCAAACAAACATCTCTAAAATGTAGATGGGGGGGGAGTCACGTGTGCAGCCATGGTCCCAAATTGTTGACACAATCTGCACTCTGTGCCACCTAATTCCCGGATGCCGGATCATCCTGTCCTCCAAATCTCCCCAAATCCCACAGACAGTGGTCCCTGAGAGGCCCTGTTTACCCTGGGCCCGCCGGCCATGGAAGCTTCAGACCCCCTCCCCATCTTCTCCTGCACGACACAGTCACGCACTCATCAGTTAATGCTGAACATCTGGAGGGATTAGCAATGTCAGGCCAATCAGAGTTGAGCTGACAGATCCCAATGAAATGCCATTCTGCAGCTGCGCTCGGTATTCAAGTGCTTTCGGATTCTCATTTCTCCTCTCCTCTTTCCTTTCCTGTCTTTCCTTTTTCCACTCATCTCCTCTTCTACTTTCCTCTGTTCCTATCATTTACTTGTCCTTTTGTTTCCTCTTGCCATTCTTCTGTACTATCCCTCCTTCTGTTCTGTTGTTAATTCAAATCATCTTGCATTAAGTAGAAATTCAGCTTAAATCATAAGAGAAAATCTTTTCTTAAAGTATTAAAAAAATCAGGATATTTATCATAGAAATAGTTAAGGTAACTCAAGTAGCGTGCAGTGGCATTGTAGAAAATTAAAGAAAGTATATCTATATGATCATATATTTTGCCTGATTATGGTTGAACAAGTTGAAGGTTACAATGATTATTACATGGGAGGATAAGTGAAAAGGAGAGATATGCAAAAAAAAAAAAAAGAGAGAAGTGGGGTCGAGACACCACCTGCTCCAAATTTTTGCAGCTATAAATCTTCTGTGCTCTACTTGCTCCATGCACGCTGCTACAAAGATGGATAAACACCAAGTCAAAGGTGCAAAGTGAACTTACTACCCAAATGCTAACGAGAGTAGTTTTTCATTAAACCACAGATCGTTTTACAGGAGTTTACTCCTGATTTGAGTTATTTACATTTTTCTTGGAGTCACAGCTGCTGACAAAAGTAGCCATTTTAGGTTAGTTTAAAATTTTGTTGGCAGAACCACTGCACTGAGGTTTTACAGTGTTAGAAGAATTAAGTGTTTGAATGACAAATTTATATTATATGTATTAAATTTTTATTTATTTTCTTTAAAAATTGATGATGGAATTTGTGATCTTGAAAGCTCAGAGGGCTAGTTAAAAAGCTAGCTAGACTATTGTGATTGAATCCTCAGGCTTACTAGCTAAAATACAAATCTTTGAAAGTTTAGATTATTATAGTGTAAAGCGTATCTCATTCTTGAAACTGGAAATAGTAGTTTCACAAAATAATCTTACCTCAAGGCAAACTCATGGTTACCTCTTAGGTGATACTGTAAAAAATCCTTAATTAAATACAATAGTTTGAGCCATCCATCCATCAAAGCTGATTTTATTAAACAAGAACTTAAGTAACCTCATAGAAGATATCCAACTTATTTAAAATGAATGGTAAAATAGTTGTTTTACTTTGTGTATGGCTCCAGTTATTGTATTACCTAATACAGCACAATGGAAGGCCTATTCAAGTCTGGCCAGTCTACATCCACAGTTGGGAAAGTCACTTTCAACAGCACATTATATAAGCTCAAATGTTAAGGCAAATGCTAAGGCGGATAAACAATTATATTTTTCCAGATGAGACCCCTCTGACGTTCGTATACCCCCGCTGGTGATGAAATCGCATGAGATCAAGTTGCTGGAATGCACCAGTGGTCTCGGTTCTACTGGGACTAATCGGCGGGGTTTGCTGAGCCTCGCTTGGATACACAGGGCTTGCATCTGATCCCAAACAGCTGCTTAGCAGACAGGGCCTGCAACTGAGAATGCCCAATCCATGCCCTTGCTCCAGTCCAGGCAAGCACATTTCAAAAACATTGCTCTGACCCTCAGAGGGTCACGACCCTGCAGTAAATGTATTTGGCATATTTGGTTGGGAAAAGCACCTGTTATATTGCGTGAGTGTTTTTGGAAAGAGTTATTTTCAGGAAACAGCCATTCATTTGTCTTTGCAGCAGACCTTTGCTGGATCTTCTGACAAACGTTACAGGAAAATATTAATCCTTTTGGAATTTTTACACACCAGGTACTCCGTGTTTCTTAAGTGTTCGAGGTTGCATGTTGCATTTGCGCCAAGTGTTTGAAACTCACTAAAACCATGCACAGTAAGAAAGAATGATGTAGCAACACAGAGTAGATTGCATGCAGACACACATAATGCAGTTATGTTGAAGTTCTGATCTTGTTCGGTTATTACTGGGGTTGTGAAACTGTATACTTCAAAGTGATAATACTGTCGTGAAAGTGTTGATTTCCTGTTGTTGTCATCTGGCAGCCATTTCACATGAAGATAATTAGAGAAATTAGCCACCATGTGGAATGTTTTCTCTTGACAGAGTGAGAGGGAAACCTTCCAGGAGTGCTCTCAGTTACTGATTCCTAGTTCCTGACCAGGCCCTCAACACACACACACTCTTTATCCCTCAGTTTTACAACCACTATCTTTCCCTCTTTCCTTCTCTTCTAGATCACACACCATGTATGTGCACACATGCTAACAGACACAAAATCCAGAGATCTCTCCGAACTGAAGCAGATGTCTTGCATTAAAAAGCAGCAAGGCTCTCTTCTGAAAGCCTCCACTGTAGAATACAGTTTCATTACTCTTCTGTATTTGCTTCTCTCTCATTCTCTTTTGTTCACACTCTGTATTGAATTCACTTGCATTCAACATACATAGGTACAATCAACACATATTCAACTTTTGACCACAATATGTGACAAACGGAGATAATTTTTAAAAGAGGTGTGTCAATGTTTTGATAAACTGGCATCAGGCAACTAGACAGATGGTGCCATTATTGATTTCTGTTGTTTTATAGCTTTTACGTACCATCAGGGTCTCCATTGTTTGGAGTTTTGTTTCACAAACTTCCTGTTTTTACTTCACTCTAACTGAAACAATCTTATTATTATTGTACTATTAATACAAAGAAAAAAAATTAATACAAATAAGGGAAAAAAAGATGAATCCAAAGCAGTTTGGATGAACCTCTAACCAACAGTAAGGTAATCAACACTGTTCACTCTGCTTTTCATGTCATATGTAAACACACCTTATATGAATTTTACAAGTTGTTTTGATTTGAAAAGAAATACATATTGCAGCATGTAGTGGTGTGTCAGTGCCTGAGAGTTTTTTAAGATTTCAGCTCCCAACCCCCTGTGAGATAGTGCTGTCAGTCCAAAGTCCAAAGTGCTGGGTGGTAAAACCGATCCAGGAAGGCTTCCTGAATTAGTGCCATCTCTTCTCAAAACCCTCGTGCACCTCCTCTCGCCTAACTCCTACTGCTCCCCCCCC
>NC_060168.1:28796258-28836117 GCF_021292245.1 Micropterus dolomieu | reverse complement strand
CCCCCACCCCCCCCCCCCCCCCCCCCCCCCCCCCCAACCCTTTACTCCCACTTCCTGACGATGACAGCCAGGTTCCTCTCCTGACATTCCACTCACCACCACTTCCCATATCCCATCTCATCTCACTCCCCCCAGCATACCTTTCATTTCTGTATTATGATTTAAATGCTAATAGGATTCCTCCTTCCAGGAAACCTGCCAGTTGATGTTCAATAGAGCATGTACCGCAGGGAAACACACTGGTGAGATCCTTATATCTTTTTTTCTAAGTCTCACGTTGAAAGGATAATAGTTTAATGGTTTTGCTTCTGATAAAGGAACATTTTTTAAATAGAATCTATAAATAATGTGGCTCAGTCTGACACCAGTGTGTGTCCCAAAAGTATTTCCTGTGACATTAATGACAGTTCATATGAATATTTTGAGCAGTCAGACTTCTTAAAACTGGATTTAGTCGATGCAAGGGGTTAAAAGCTGTTCTGCCATAGATTACTATGGTGTACGATTTGATTTATAGTCAAGCATTAGGTTTCACCACTGCAATGCTAGATCCGTGTTTTGTACAAGATCAGGCTGTATCTTGCTTTAAAGTGAGACTACCAGTTTGTGACTTTTATAGAACTGCAGCCGCTGTGGCCATAAGTGTCAATTATAGAATAATGCACATTGAATGCAGTCAGTTATACAGCAGCCTTACTTAGCCACCTTAAACTTCTGATCATACACAACAAAGTACATTTCCATTTCCTCTTTTGTCAGATGCTTTTATCCAGAGCAACTTATATTTGAGGAACAACATCCAAGCATCAGTAAAGTTAAAGATCTGCAATTAACAATAGATACTCGTAAGAGCAGCAATTAATACTACTAAGAGCTATAGCGCATACGGCATCAATGGGAGAAATACCTATGGGAAGATGTAAAAGTTAACAAATAGTGCAATCAATACAAGAGAACTGTAAGGAGATAGAAGATGAAGAGCACAGGAAGTGCATGTTAGAGGAGAGGAAGTATTCTCGGAAAAGATGAGTTTTCAAAGCTGCACAAAATCCCTGTACTGAAGTGAATAAGGGTACATTTTGTATTTTTTCTTTCAAAACTCCATAGTCTTGATTTAATTATATACCACACAGTAACTCTGTTTACATTCATTATGAGATATTCCATGAAATTGTGCTACACACACATAGAACTGGAGTTACATCCGATACAGATAACTTATAACGCTAGGGCGTTGTAACCTACCAAGTGGTTAGTAGGTGCTTTTAAGGTGGTTGCTAGAGTGTTGCTAGATTGTTGCTAGGGCTAATATGGAGTTCTGGGAGGTTGCTACAATGGCCGAAGGTTTTGCTAAAACGCCTCTAAATCATTCTTAGTTTATTTTTTATAGGATCCCCCCCATTAGCTTCCAGTGATGTGATTGCCAGTCTTTCTGGGGTCCGTCCCCTCCAAAAGTATTGGAACGGTAAGACAAATTCCTCTGTTTTTGTTGCTCACCGAAGACATTTGGGTTTAAGATAAGGTAAAAGATGAGTATGAGACAAGAGTTTAGAATTTCAGCGCAACAGTAGTTGATGACAGAAATATCGTGAGAGCTGTGAAGAAAACCCCCAAAACATCAGTAAGTGACATCACCAACAACCTCCACAGTGCAGGGTGAAGGTATCACAATCCACTGTTCGTAGAAGACTCAGAGAGCAGAAATATAGAGGCCTCACCACAAGATGCAAACCACTCATCAGCAGGAAGAACCGGAAGGCCAGATTGAAATTCGCAAAGAAGTACAGAGATGAGCTGCAAAAGTTCTGGAACACAATCTGATGGACTGATGAGACCAAGATTAATCTCTACCAAAGTGATGGAAAGGCCAAAGTGTGGAGAAAGAAAGAAACTGCTTATGATCCGAAGCATACAAGCTCATCTGTGAAGCATGGTGGAGGTAATGTCATGGCTTGGGCGTGCATGGCTGCTTCTGGAACAGGCTCATTCATATTTATTGATGATTTAACTGATGATGGTAGCAGCAGAATTAATTCAGAAGAGGACAGAAACATTTTGCCTGCCAATTTACGCAGAAATGCATTGAAACTAATGGGGAGGAAGTTTATCATGCAGCATGACAATGACCCAAAGCACACTGCCAACAAAACAAAGGACTTCATCAGGGGAAAAAAGTGGAAGGTTTTAGACTGGCCAAGTCAATCACCTGACTTTAACCCAATAGAGCTGCATTTCACCTCCTTAAGAGGAGACTGAAGGGACAAGCACCCCAAAACAAACAAGAGCTGAAAGAAGCTGCGGTAAAAGCCTGGAATAGCATCACAAATGAAGAATGCAACAGTTTGATGATGTCGATGGGTCGCAGGCTTGAGGCGGTTCAGACATTAATGGCTGTGCGATGTGTTATTTTGAGGGGACAGCAAATTTACATTGTTATACAAGGTATACACTCACTACTTTACATTCTAGCAAAGTGACATTTCTTCAGGGTTGTCACATGAAAAGATATAATCAAATATTTACAAAAATGTGAGTGGTGTATTCACTTTTGTGAGGTACTGTACTTATGTAATGTTATGGTAATCGTGGAATTAATTCTCTATTTGTCCAAAATACTCCCATAAGTCTTTGTGGATAAAAGTAATACCTGAATCAGTGAAATGTAAATGAGTATGAGTCCAACTGAAGTGGTCTTAGGTAATTGGACACAGAGGTGGAGGTTAATGGGAGTCAGGACATGGTTATGGTTAGAAATAGAAGGACAGCGCTTTATGAGGCTTTCAGACTGAATGTTACAGCAATGTCACTTTTGCTCTAAAGACAAATTGCACTGGAAATATATTGCCCATAAAGTCTGTCAAACCTCTGTGCATGTGTGGCAAAGCATGAAACATGCCATAAAAGGAAACCAAAAAAATTTAAAATAAAACAACAGAAAATTTGGTTAATGTCTGGTTGTGTGTTCCACATGTTGGGGGATATGCTTTTACAGTATATTGCATATATTACGTGGTTTAATATCATAGCTAAAGTGGCAGTTCACCACTTAGCCAGTTAAGACTGCTGTACTAGAAAAAACTTTTTTCTTCAATTAATTAAGCCTTTGCTCCATTGTTTTGTGATGTTTTATGAACCATGACACAATGAAACTTGTAAAAAAGGTAATTCTTTCAAGCATTATGTGCCTGCTACGAAGCAAATAAGCCATACTTTCTTCAAACATGCTTCGTAGCCGTTTAATAACATTGATGCCTTAGCTATAGGAGGGCCATGCAATATTGCAGATGTTCTCTTCCCTTAGTCACTGAAAAGTAAAAATGTGAAGCCTACCATGATATGGTACCCTATGACCAGAGATGCTCACAGGTCTTTGAGTCTCATGTCGCTCATGGTTATAATGAATGTTGTATCACCTGCTGCGTTCAACCCAGGCAGCTTATAACACTGCATAGCTATAGGGGATTCTGTAACTGTAACCTGCTTTTAACTCACAGAGCACAACCATGTAATATGCAATGCAAATAATGACAGCTTATTAACTACTATAAATCAACACCCCCTCCAGAGTCTCAAACCAGTGTAACTGTAAGGTTACAAGATCAACCATAAACCTGTAACCTGTTTTTCACTTACAGAGCACAACCATGTAACCTAATGTACAATACCTCTACCACTAATCACAGCTTATAAACTGCTGTAAGTCAACACATCCCCCAAACTCTCGAACTAGTGTAACATTATAACTAAATAGAACTGTAATGTTACATGATCAACAATAAACCTGTAACCTGTTTGCAGCCACCGTTAATAATTAACCTGATGTCAGCCAGTGGGACTTAAATTATTACGTTAATCGACCACCATTTGTTGGCAAGCAAAAAAATGCTCATTCATCTTTTCATATCGAACGACAGTCAAAGTTAACATTCCGTAGGTCGTAGCTAAAGCAAGAAGCAAGCTAACGTTAGATGGCCAGTGCTGAGGTTTACTAACCTCAGGTCTAAATCTTATTTAGGGGTTGTACCAGAACAGGTTTACATGGTTTCATTTTCAAAAAACACCACATTTTTTGTCATACTGCACATTGCTGCAGCTCCCCTTTTCACCCTATGTGTTGAAATACTTAATTTTAGCTATGGAGTGATACATCTTGCCTCCACAAGATCTTTGTTAGGAGTTGCACATGCGCAGTTCCTAGGTAAGGACTACAAGCCAATCAGAAGCAGAGTAGGGCGGGCCATGAGAAGCCGGTAACCACGGCTTTGGTTCCGCTGTATCTGTTCCCCATACCAGCTTAGCAACATGGACTGGAGCAAGAGTTTCAGAGTGATGAGTTATTCATTTGTAAGAAATGTATCTTTCATCCATAAAGCTTTAACTGTGCACTGTCTCTACATCACAGTAACAACTTTATATCCATTGACTGCCTGGAGGGTAGCTAGCGTTTGGAATAGAGAGAAGAGGCAGCAGGCAGACGTCTTGTCACTGTGAGCTTCCACCACTGTTTTTGAGGGCTTGTTGGACTAGCTGCTTGGCGAGCATTATGACGTGCATTTTGATGTGTCGTCACAGGGATGAAAGGGAAAATGCTGGACTACAAACGTGCTGTTTTCAGGCAGTTCAGAGCAGTATTTTCTGTGGGAGATGGGAACTCCCTTAGGGCTGAACTCTGGACTTTTTCACTTTGCAAACCTGTTACATGCACAAAAAAGATATATAACTCAATAAAGGGGAGGGGAAAAGCCAAACAGCACAATATGACCTCTTTAAAGCCAAAGTTTATGATGAATGACACAGCAGCTGCCGGTATTTGTTGTGCTCTCTCACATGTGGCAGTGCACAGCAGATACGTGGAATGTATTACATTGGTAGGTTGTAGGTAACGCAGGGAGGGGTATAACATGAATTCTGAATTTATTGTGATAAGTTCTGCTAAATAAATCTATAATCCACTCATTATTAGGTCTATTCATGAACTTTCTCATTTCCTTACCTGATTACTGCACTAAGAAAAACCATCCTGCTCAGTTTTAAACTACCACTAATTCAATAGAATAACCAGCACCTATCTGAGTTCACATGCTTGTTATAGGTAACATTCTTATCATCAGCAACCCCGTATTTTTTCTGGTGTTTCTTGAGGATATAGGCATACTTGACATTGTTTGGCCCTACTTTCTCTTTGTTTATGTAGCTCCTTGACCTGGAACAATTGGCTTAAAATCAACAAGACTTAACACAGCTACTTGGAAGTGCTTTGCAAAGAGGCCTGGAGAGAAAATGCTTTAAGGCATTATGTCTGCCTGATAGCTGAGATCCTTTTTTGACAACACCCACATCACCTGAATTTCTCAGACAAAGATAGAAAGGTTAAGAAAATTACATGTATTCTGACAAAAAAAAAATGTTTTATATAGTTAAAACAGATTAACATGCAGTATAGTGGCTGTAAAACCACAAAATATTGTGTGTAAGACTGTAGACATTGCATTCCATCCCATTTAATGGAGTTGAATATATTTCTTGTCATCCATAAAATATATATGGAGCTTGCACTGACTCCCATCAGGCTTGGAAAGTTTTAACGATAGGTGTTTTTGTGGGTCAGTGGATTAGTGAGCACTAAGGAAGAGTAAGAAGGTTATAGAGGGGACGCAAATTCAAAGCTTGAAAATTGTATCGAAGGATGCCGGTGTTGGGTTTCCCATCAGCCAAGCTAGCTAGCACAAGCCTCTCCCTTTCCAGTTCATGAGTCAGAGTTCATGCAACAGGCCTGGGGCCTCCGAAATGAGCTGGCAGGAGAGAGGTGAGAGGGAATGCCTCAGCATAAAGTGCATGAAAGGGTCAAAGAGGAAGTAGAATGTATTGATCTCTTCTCTTTCAAAACTACTCACTTTTGTTAGTGGTTAATCTGGATGATTATTCACCAATCAAATCACTGGATGTTGCAAAAACATCATTGTAAAAGTTCCAAATGCAACACATTTTCTGTTTACTACAAAAATGTCCAAGAATAATTCTCTACATTTTGGTCTAGTGTCAACTAAGACCTGAATCTTATCATTACACTTTTTAGTAGTAGTAGTTATAACCTCAAGATTCTTTTGTGTGTTCTTAAACATTACACAGGAGAGAGTGAGTACTGACATAGTAGAAACCAGATAAGAAACCACTGCCTTCCTGAACATGACTATTTGGATGGCTTAAGGCCAACGTCATAGGGGTATGTAACCTCTGGTGAAGGGGTTAACAAGGCATTATGGTCATTACTGGTGGAGAAGAAGCGGTAGTCCCCCTCCTTGAAAACTACCTTTAAATTATACAGCTGATGCATATCAGTTTTCAGGGCTACACTAAGTACCATCTAAAGGCAAGCTAATCTGTGGATCTGACTGACTGAATATGGGTTTAGGAGACACAGTTTCTGTTCATAAACACGTGACAAAAACAGGGGTCAAAAGTTTCCACTATAGAATGGTAATGCCTGCAAAAGCGGTGTTTTGTCAGATCTCCTGGTGTACAGTATATATTGTGTGGAATTAAAAAAAAAAATGAAATAAACATGTTTTCCTTCTTCTTCCATCTGTCAATTGTAAGTTCTGCTTTGGCTCATGCAACATACTTGTGCTGCCTTTTTGGCAGATGAGATGTAAATCTCACAAGACTATTCAGGCTAAGTAGCAGTCATAATAATAATAACTGATCAAACCTTTTGGGGAAAAAATAGGCTGTATTTTGAGGCTAGTATTTGTATTATGTAAATGCAACACAAATGTGATTTGAAAATCAGGATATGCAGTGATGTTATGGATAAGAAAAAGGAATAAACCAAAAGGTTTTTTAAGCTGCCATTCTGCAACTATGTATTTCTTCACATGACAGCAAAAGTAACTATATAATTTGGAATTCAACACCCTGAAGTTATGTTAACCGTGAATTGGTTGGTGATGCTTTTTACCACAGGATCATCAAAGGACAAGAGAGGTAATGTAATGTTGCTGAATTCAACTTTCTTTATTAATTTTCTTTAGAGCAATGGTTCCCAATTTGATTTCTTCTTTGGGCTTGTGGCTGCCTTATAAAAAGTTTATAGAAATTTAGGGAAGCGAAGGGAAGTGTCCATACCAAAACTGCAACCAAATTATGTTTGTATTTATTTATAAAAAGCTAACCTACTGCATATTAAAGTGAGGATTAGATTTAAAAAAAGAATAGAACAGTTTTTGCATGAAGAAAAAAAACAAATCTATCCTTGTTCAATCTGCATTGTTGATCAAATGATGTTTCCAGACACTTTTATAAATCAGATTTACATGTTTTCAAGATGTTGGTACTACATGTGCTTCATTCCTACAAATCTATAATTTGTACTAGTTTATGGCATTTGACGTATCCTGACAGTGACAGGGAGTAAGGAAGTTACTCTTTTCTCCTATGCACACTACAAATGTACATCTTAAAACAAGTCCTTTGATCTTTTATTCACTCTTAAAATCTTATTAATCTTATTAAAGTCTTTAAATATGTGCATTTGGGACAAATTACTTTCATTTGTTTTAAATTAGTCCGATCTTTCCACTTATCTCAGAATAATGACTCTTGACGTCATCACTTACAGCATTTGCTGCAATCATGCCAATTTGGCGGGTGGATATACTGTAAAGCAGACAATTATGGCATGTAGCAGAAGTCAACCAGTAATCTAAATCAGGATATATCAGTATATATCACATTGAACATCTGATGTCAACTGTCCACACATTACACTTGAAGGAGTAACATCAACTCAAGTTTTCTGTCCTTTTCTTTTTCCAAAGTTGCCTGAATGTCACCCAAATTTCATTCGAAACACTTCTCATCTGCGGAGTAAGAATGCTGCTCTTCCTCCTTCCACACTCTCCATCTATCCCCTTTCATTCACAACACCCCCGGCTCCTATCAACAAACCCCCTGAGCAATGGGGAATGGGTCATATAAAGGAAACTGGGAGTCTTTTTATATCCGTTTACTGTTAGTGTTAGCAGCAATTTATGACTCCACTGGCTCCAGTGACGTGGGATACGGGGCAAAGAGAGAGCAGGCCGTCTCCTCTAAAGCTATTCAGCGTCTTGTAACCTTGAAGCCTTTTCCTTTTTACTGCCATTAAACTGTGTCTGAGAGTAAACCCCCCCAGTGTGGGCCCTGGCGGTAATGAGGCTCCTTCTACACGACTTCAAATGATCCAGGGTGTCAGAGTGCGCTTTTTTGGAAAATGTTCTAACACACTTCCTGGCTGGTTAATTTATAGTGAAGCTCTGTATCGGTAATTATGCCACATGAGAGTGATTTGTTTATCCTGTATTGCAGTGCAAATAGACTATCAGATAGTCTGTCAAATTATCCATCTGCCATAAGAGTATTCACAAAATAAGCAAGCTTTGGGCTTGATAACACAGTTTTGTTTTTTAAGTGGGTGATATGGATAAAATATTCTATGGTCTATGTAATTTATATCTTGATAGCAATATACATTCTTGAAATTCAACTATGAAACATCTTATAAAAACATACCAGATGGGAATTAACACTTGCTGAACTAAAAAATTGTATTACTATACAAGAACTACTGTAATGTCAGTGTATGACAAGATTAAGTGGGGATCATCATCATTGCTCTCAAAATAATTTGTAATGTGAATACAATGACAACAAGTAGAATTATTTGCTGTTGATTTAATTGAGGTAAAACACTCAAATAAGCTCAGAAAAAACACAACAGTAATGTAAAGATCTGGAAAAGACAACATTTAATATATACAGTTGTGTGACAAATTATTGGAAAAATCAACATGAAGTGTTTTTAGTTTGGACCATGAGCTACAGAAACAGCTTCAGTGCTCCATGCTATGTCTGTGGAACTCAACTGGAGGGCTGAACCCCATTTCCTCATTCATATATACCACCTTTATTTAATCGGGACCAAAAGACCTCTTTTGCAAGAGAAGTACAGCAGATAGAAAGAAATCGCAGACATCACTAATTAGATTTTAAAGATGAAATTTTATATTATATAATTTGGTGTCATGGAGATGGTGGTGGGGAGCACTGTCTTACACGTTGGTCCAAAATCTTCCATAGGTGTAAAACTGGGTTGAGAGCTGGTGACTGTAAAGGCCATAGCATTTTATTAACATAATTTTTCAACTCACCAATAGCATGTCCCCTCAACTACTTCAATAGCTGAACACTTTGGAATGATCCCAACAATCATTACTGATTTTGGAAAATAAAAAGAACATTTTACCAGAGAGAATTTGGCGCGTCTGCTAGTTAGGATGCAAACCATATACTGTGACCATGGCATTCCCAGTTTGAAAAATGTGGTTTTAAAGTAGTTATTCAACGTGGCTAATCATTAACAAACAACCTCAACAACTCAGCTTTTCTTACACTGACGTTCCAAACTTTCCAGGTTGCAGTGCGGTAATTCAGTTTTCTGGTGTGTCAACTTTTTCACATGCTGCCCGACCTTCTTCTCATCAACAGCCCCAAGTGAAAATTTATGTTGCTTTAAATCAAAGCTAGGTATATAGACATTTAAATATAGCTACTGAAGATGTAGGTTACAAGTTACATATACATACACACACACACACATTATATATATATATATATATATATATATATATATACACACACACACACACACACACACACACACACACACACACACACACACACACACACTGTTTGTGAATATCACGGCCTCTCCCCTTGCTCCAACAGCAACATATCTTGTGGCTTCATTACATTCTGAGACTAGAAAGCTACACGTCTTTCACTCAAGACTATTCCTTGAACGATCGCTGAACATGGCAGAAAATGGCAGCCTTAGATGTAATTGGATTATACTGTAGCTGCTTCTTTTAAGGAGACTTTTTTTAAGTTAATTACTTGATTTGATATGTCTGAGGTGGTAGATTTGATGTGTTTTTCGTAGAGTAACATTTCTATTGCTGTTCCTTTATACAGACACATTTTTAATCTCCTATACATAACAGACAGTTTAATTGGTTCAGTCTGGGAACAGATTCATTGTTAACATGCAAATCATAACGACCTAAGTATGGAGCGTGTTTTTGTTTATACAGATGGGTGACAAACCAAGGGAAAAAACATCAGTGTTTTAAGTTATTGGTTGTTAACACAAGTTGTCAGACTAACACTACCCTCCGGGGCAGCCTCAATGTCACAGATCCTCCAAGTTTCTACAATTCTACTGGAGAGATGGAATACCTTTCTTCCAAAGGATATTCCCTTATTTGGTGTTTTGATGGTGGTGAGTGCTGTTCAACAAGTCATCCAAAGGTCCATAGGTTTTCAAAGGGGTTGATATGTGTGTATAGGGTTCAAAGATGTGACTGAAGGCGATAGCATATGAAATATCCTTCTCATCAAACCATTCTGTCACCCTGTTTTCCTTCACTTTGTTACAAAGCCTGACAAAGTTCTCTGTGAGACTGAAAAGTTATTCTATACATTTCATTGGGAGCTTTTACAATGTGTGTGATTTCTGCTTTCAGTCAGAATTTTTGATCAAGCAAATGTAAAAGTTTACTCTCTACACTCTGGTAGCCTGAGAAAGAAAATCAGAGAAATGTTTTCTGCTATGACAACCTATGTGCCTTGTGCTGAAATACACACATATATACACACACACACACACACACACACACACACACACACATATATATACATACACACACATATATACACATATATACACACACATATATACATACACACACATATATACACATATATATATACATACACACACATATATACACATATATACACACACATATATACATACACACACATATATACACATATATATATACATACACACACATATATACACATATATATATACATATATACACACACATATATACATACACACACATATATACACATATATATATACATACACACACATATATACACATATATATATACATACACATACATATATACATACACATATATATATACATACACATACATATATACACATATATATATACATACACATACATATATACACATATATATATACATACACATACATATACATACACATATATATATACATACACATATGTATATATATATACATATATACACATATATACACATATATATATATATATATATATATATATATATATATATGAAAACATTTCAGTGATTCTTTCTCATACATAGGAAGAGGATCCAATGCTGAGAACACAAAAGAAAACAAATTGTGGTTGGCCTGTGCCAGCATGAAATGGGGGAAACAATCCAGTCTAATACTGTGTATTTTCGAAAACTTGTAAATTCAAAATCTGTCTCAGAAAATGAGTTTAAATTAAAGACTTGGACAGCTTGAGTGCACTCTTAATTTACAAGAAAGCCATGAAGTACACTATCCAACTCAAGGTTTGTCAGATTCTTGATCACTTTAACACAAACATTTCCATACTGTATGTTTTAAATGTTCTCTTATTCAATTGTTGTCTAAATCAGGCCTCATCACTCTTGCTGGAGAGGGTAAAATGTGTTTCTGTTAAGAAAACACTCCCCTGAACAAAAATAACTCTGACCATGACCAACCGAACCGATGAAACAAAGTACAATGAACTTCTCTAAGTACCTCTAGCAAAGACAGAAATACTGTTTTAGCTGTTAAAGTTATTGAACTCTGCATCTTCACTGGGTCACGGTTGCTTTTACTTCATCCTGGCTGAACTCACGGTCTCCAACCTGAGTTCATAGCACAAACTACACAAGCCGCACGTATCAAGTTCCTGTGTGCTGACTCGCCCGGCTGCTCATGACTGCCTTAAAACTGTACTATCACAAGAGTAATGTTTAACCAGCGTGTGGCAATTTTGCACTGACAAAGAGGCCAGATAGGGAGTTGTTCATTAAAAGCACCAAATTGATTATTTCCTTCCTGTTGTTTGCTTGTCATACAAGGTTTTCAGGTTTACTTCCGATCCTAAGCTAACACAATGACCATATCTAGCGGGTAGCTCATTGTGTAACCATTGCCCTCCAGTTATCGCTGTAGCATGGCCAAAGTTAATAGCCATTTCCCTTTTTCCTGGAATTGGCACTAGCTGCGGGGCAGTTGTCAGAGAGTATAGGAGCCAGCGGCCTTGGAGTGGACACGATTGTAAACTGAGCATGCTAGATGCTAAAGCTAATTCAACATTTGGAAGGAGGGAAATGAGAAAACTAGTGGGAACTTCACTGCAGTAAAAAATTGTTAATTTCCTATGGAGGGAGGCTTTTGTTGTAGTGGTGAGAGGTGTATAGCTCACCATACATTGCTGCTGAGAGTATCAAAGCAAACAAACCACACCTTTTGTGCAGATCATTTAGCTGTGTTAATCATACATGGAACACACTCACGAGTAACTGTTCACCTGTCTTGCTGCTCTGGTGATTTGTGTGTGTGTGTGTGTGTGTGTGTGTGTGTGTGTGTGTGTGTGTGTGTGTGTGTGTGTGTGTGTGTGTGTGTGTGTGTGTGTGTGTGTGTGAGTGTGTGAGTGAGTGAGTGAGATACCCTGATCCTTTCCTCTGCCATAATGCAGATTAAGGGCTAGTGTGTCGTATCTGGCAGATCCTCATAGTGCAGTGCAGGTATAGTGCTGAAGCATTCAGACGAGGTGAAATCACCCATGATAGGTATTTCATTTTGTTTCATATGCCAAAGGGTGATTAATATCTGTCACATCATTAGGTTTCACAAGTAGCTTGTGTGAGTGTTTGTGTAATTCTAAGCTGAATAAACTAAGAATATCTAAATTTCAACACAAGAAAAATGGAAATAATATGAATGTAAATGATGGAAGGTAAAGGTGTATTACAGGCGGATAAGATATATTATAAGCCTTTTTGTCCGTAGGCCTAAAGGTGTATTTAGACTGATCACAGAAGCACATTTTAGAGGTGGTGCAATTCCATACAAAGTCAATGTAAAGACACGATTGGATGCAAACATACGCAGGTTCATTAAAGAAAGTGTTAACTGAAATTAATCATGTCTGATGATTTCAACTTAAGCAAAATATTAGCTCAGATTAAGACATCCTGAACTATGAGACGCCACTCCATTGAGGTATAGAAACAAGGAGGAAGGATTTACTGTCAAGTTTTGAAATCAGTCTGAATCTGCCCGCTTACATACTGGTGCATGTTGTAAGCTAGCTAGAGTAAACATGTGTACTGTTGGTGTGTTAACTATTTGTAGTGAATAAACATAGCCTGAAAAACAGCACACTGGTCATATTTGCAGGAATAAAGCAAAGCATAAAAATGCACATTTCAATCAATCTGAAAACTGAGTTGCTGTCTGCCACATTAATCATTCTTAATACTACCACCAGATGGCACCAAAATAAGAAATTCTTAAATCCTACACATAATGGTTTTACCTATATTTTAACATGAAAATCTCAAAATCTTTCTGAGTGAATCTTTAGCATCCAATAACATGATTACAGATCTTTCCATACTCACTCTGTTCAAAATAGGGCTATAACTTTTTCAAAAGATCTAGTTCAAACAACTTCAAACTAACGGAACCCACATAGCCTATCTTAAAAATACATTGTAGCACTGACATTCTGTTGATTTGCGGTGCCTCCGCTGCCAATGTTAATGTAAGCCAGTTGCGTTTTACAAAGTCAGCTTCGTCCACAGTTTATCCACGTGTGATGTCTCCATTTTGCATTAGAGTAAACCCTAAGGGACATACATGCATTTGGAAACACATGCGATTGTGCATGCAGCACAACAGCAAAGTTTACTGTTTTTGCAGCAAACAGTCAACACTCACATTTTGTGACATACTGTAAAAATGATTATGTAAGATTATAGAAACATTCGTGACTCAATATCTAATAGACCTCTTTGGCTAATGAAGACTTTATTGGGATGAAGATTTCCATTATATCTAAGTGTGCATATGCACCATGACAACATCTGAAGATGAAAAAATGCCTATGGTGAAAGATTTAAAGTATTTAAAAGAGACTTTGAAATAGCAGTGATTGTTCCTCTGTTTTAATGTAGCTAGTCATAGACATTTCTCAGTTTAGTCGCATTGGAATTGTAGAAATTATTTCTCTCTGCATGTAGAGTAGGCTATATATTTTTCTTTTTACATTTTATTGATTGTAATTTGAAAGAACAAAGTTATTATAGCTGGCACAACAAAGTTACGATCCTTGTGAAGCTGTAACACTAACCATATTCAGATTGTATTATATTTGGCAAATGAGATCAGCCCCATTTATGCATAAGGAGCTGTCAAGGGTTTGTGTAACTCACACATCCCAAGTGTTCTGCGGCAGTTAGTTCATGATTCATCTGAATTAATTTGACCATGGGATGAAAAGAATAATCACTTTAAAGGTTGTGTAAACAAAAAACTGTGAGTAAACCTGTGCCAAGCAACACTGAGTCAACTTCCTTGGCAACATACTCAGGTCCTAGAATAAGAATAAGCTTGTGTATAAGTTGTTTACATGACTCTGTTCTTTTACTCATGAGAAATCCTGACCTCAAGTTACACTAAACGCAAATGTTGTGTGTGACTCAGGCAGGAGATATGCTGAGTTGTTTCATTTGACCAAGTAGTGAAATAGCTTCTACTTATTATTTTCTTTCTTAGCTGTTTAGACATTTTTTCCTACAAGTCATGATTGTTTTAAAGTTACAGGAATATGTTCCATTTATTGTGGAGGCACTTTGACCCTTAAAATCTTTGTACAGTTAAATACTTGCTTGTGATTCAGCAACAGTAGTTTTTTCTTGTGCTCATGTTAAAATAAAATAAAATAAAATGCTAACTGCCTTTGATGTAAACAAATGTAATGAAAATTAATATGTACAACATCTGCAATATGCAAGTAGTAATGGAGTCATGGCCACATTCTTGTAGGGAGATTTTGTTTGTGTGCCAAATGATGACTAATTTCAAGCATCATGCATTCGACAAATGAGCTCGTCATTAATATTTGTCACATGTGACTCAAAGAAATTGTGTTAGCACATCTTGAGTGCAAATGCATGGGGGCATGTAAATCTCATGCCTTTAGAGACTAATAATAACAAATTTATCTCTGGGGGTTGCGTTTCATGGGTCCCTGTGATGTAAACCACACCAAAAGCTGTCATTAATGCCGTTTTTTCGTGGCAGATACTTGAAAGTGGCTCATTATTCAATATTTACACATGGCGCTTTGTAGTGCACGCCACAGAAGCTTTCCATTTAAACTTGAAATTCATCAGAAAGTTCCCCGCGCCTCTCATCTTGTGGGAACCGCTGTAATAATGAATCTTGCACTATCGGTAATGGCTTTTGTAGTGATTGGTAGTTTCTTTTGAAACTCTGGGTGGGATTGAAGCATTCCTGGTCATTAACACATTTCAAGGTCTACATACCAAATCTACAAACATGTTTTCACTCAAAACTGATTTTTCGAAGGAAATAATGCAGAATTCAAACAATTTATTGTAGATTTGGACCTCCAGTGGCATTGACAATGTGGCATTACTCATTAGATGAACTCAATATGTGACTTCGTTGTGGCCACACTAGTGGTGAGGCTCTAGGGATGGCAATGTCAGTCAGTCCATCACTTTGGTCCTGACTGAAATATCTCAGCAATTAATGGATGGCCTGCAAATGAAGCCTTTGATGATCCTCTGACCTTTCCATCTAGCGCTACAATGATGTTGTTTTATTTTTTAGTGAAATGTCTCAGCAACTATTGGGTGGCTTGCCATTGAATTAACAGACTTAAATGAATATTGGTTGCACTTTCAAAGCACAATGACTGGCCTTATGAGTATGGTATTGGTAATATGGGGGATACAAATCCTCTTAGATAATTTAAGCACAATACACTGTAGAATGGCAATAATACGCAGCAACTGTGTTCAAGATCTGAGCTCACAAACTTTTCACCTATATGCTTTCAAAATGTAACATATTTGATATATAATTAACTTTTGTGCACAGAATCAATTATTGGACATTGGAAATAGGCTAATACCCTATAATAAAGTTACGCTGCACTGCAGCTGCTTTGAATAAACAACTAGCCTACCTTGCTGAAGTCAAGTTGTCTGTTATCACCTACTCCAAAAGTGGCCCTTGCTGAGCTGTGCATGAAGTTCATGGTGATAAAGGATCGCATCTGGGCATATAGGTTGACGAAATGACTAAATGCATCGTTTCAACAACTTTATTCAATTTTCTTTGATCTGTGGAACATAATTTTGCAAAGAAATAAGTTTTAATGAAATTGTAATTTTCTAATTTAAAAATTTCTCAGCACCTGCAAAACTAGTAACAGACTACTGTAGTGTGTTTAGCATAAACATACTACAGTAAATTGGTGAACATTGAATACAATATACCTGTTAGACATCAGCATGTTGCATTGTCTTTGTAACATTGTTAGTATGCTGACATTAGCATGTAGCTAGGTGCAGCCTCAATGAGCCACAAGCTTGGATATATACTTTTAATGTTGTTAGGCTTTTGTTAGGAGTTTTACCTTGGTACAAACATAACTATTTATGTTTGAACACAAGAAGAAAGGTCATGTCCAAGCTAACATGTACGGAAGATTAAATTCATTTACCGAATACCCGAACACTGACAACACCTAATAGTTGTTTTCCTGTCCATAAAACCATTTTTCAGGCCGGACTGTCGCAAACATTAAAAATAATGAGTGCTTTCAATCCTATAAATGCAGTCAAGATATTTTGCATGCTGTGTGCACATCCTGTGAAAAAGAATATTATGTCTGGTGCTAAATTTTCATTAGCACAATAGTAACTGGCAGCACAGCACCAATATAATAACACAGTAAGGGAGCAACATAAACCTGTCACACCAACTAAAATGGATGGGCCCTTGCCAGAGGGGCTAAAATCTTTTTGAGTGAGGAGACTACAATTCGAGTGAGGAGACTAGGAGTGGAGAAGGGCTTGCGGGGGGTTGTACTTGTGTATACCCTCAGACTTGAGGAGGGAGGTGAGGAAGAACACTGTTGGTGTCTGTCTGTTGAGGTTCCCTATGTGAGGGTGTCAGTGAGGCCCAGGGAAGGCTTTAGGCTCAGCCTTCGTTTCCCTCTCACCCCTCCACGGAACCTCTTCTGGCTCCAGTCGGGCTCTGGCTCTTATTAATAGCCACCGGAGGTGTCCAACGATGGCTGATAAGGGACCCCTATCCTCCCTCCCTCCTCTCGAACAGAAGGGCTCGTAACAAGCTAGCTCTCTCCCATTCCCCTCCTCAGGCAGTCAGGGAAGCCAATTAAGCACGTCTTAAAACTCAGGAGCGGTGACAACTGGTCTGGGCCTCTGGCTGAGGGCCTCGATGTGACAGTGGTGTTCACTCAGAGGACACTGAAGCACATATAACCTTGAATCTAAAGCCTTGGGTCAAAGGTTAGAACTGCTTATGTGTCTCGCTTGGGAACACAGTGCTGCATTTCTAAGCTAATTAGTTAATCAATTTGTTTACCGCGAAGACTCGTCGTTAATGCAGCCAAAGCATAATCATTTCCCAAACAATTCAACAACCGCAACTCCCCCCACCCCCCCACCTTGCTGAGATTTTGTTCCCAGGCTCATCGAGAGAGCAGAGACAAGAAAAAAGGAATTGCTGAAAAGGAGGCGGGGGTGGGGGGTTCCTCTGTTCCAGACAAGAACACTAGCTTATCCCAGCAGCCCATTTCTCTATTTTTTAACTTGATGGGCAACGTTACAGGTGATCAAAGGACTGAACCCTAGGAAGGGGCTTAGGGCACAGCAGTGTGGCCAAAGGGATTGCTTCCCGGTGATTTGTAAGCAGGAAAAGACTTTTGACATGAAAGACAGCTTAAACAGCAGAAGAATAACAATAAACCAGCTGTAAAATGCTTCTTGTTGCAGCTGAATTGATGCAGAGGGTGGCTCCCACAACTATTTGTCTCTTGCTTTTTTGTGGGTGTCTGGCATTTCCTACTGAGCCATTTCTACAGTCACATGCACACAACAAAAGGCTACATCTGAGGGGGTGGGGTTCCTGGGGTCTTAGGGGTAAAGAGATGCTTTGTGCTGGGGATATTGTGAAATCAGAAGACTCCCCTTTCTTTTCACTCGAACTATGTTCGAAATTTGGTCGTATACTTTGCTGTGACAAAAGTGTGCTTTTCCTATTGAAGGATTAGTCCCAAAATGAAATTTTAATGGACCAGCTGATTATAAGTGGAAAAAAAGAGTTGCCTTAAATATAACAGATGTTGTCCATGTGGACCTAGTCTATCAAGCATGAATATCAAGGACTACAGTTATTTCTTGACTGTGAACTTGAAATGACAGAAACATATGAGAGCACATTAAATACTTTACTTTAGTTACAAAATAAACCCTTATTTTCCTTTACAGACACCTTTATGTTTAGTGCATACATGCAGTGTATTAATCATTATTGTATTACCACTAAAACCGCAAAGGTTTATTTAAATGTCTTTCTGTGATAATAGAACACAGTCTTAAACAAACGTTCAGCAAATCCAACAGGTAGTATAATTGGTGTTGGTGGTCATTGGTACTGATCAAGAATAGTATGTAAACTAAGAGGCTTCAGATTTACATTTCAACATGATGATGTGTGTTTTTGGTGAGTTAGGTTTCATCTGTAACTGGTGCTTTTTATGTTCTACCATCAGCCATATTTGCTATCACTGTTTATCCTACCTGTGTGGAGATTCTATAGGGACCTCTTTGAAGTGCAAATCAATGGTCGCTTGACCAGCAAGCATCCAAATGAATCAGTTTAAGGCTACTAGAAATACTTATTTCTTTGTACAGAAACAAGTCCATGTAATGGTCTGATAATGTATTTAATTTCTATAACATAGAAAGTCTGTATTTCCTTTTGGTTGGTGGCCCGGTGAATCTATAGTAAATGTAGTATTAAATAGTAGTATCCAATGAGTCCTCCAAATTAAACAACAAAATACTTACAGTGGATAGAAAAAGTCTACACACCCCTGTTAAAATGACAGGTTCTAATGATGTAAAATAATCTTATCACCCCCTAATCACCCCACAGATGTTCAATTGGATTCAGGTCTGGGCTCTGGCTGGGCCATTCCAAAACATTAATCTTCTTCTGGTGAAGCCATGCTTTTGTGGATTTCGATGTGTGCTTTGGGTCGCAGTCGTGCTGAAAGGTGAACTTCCTCTTCATCTTCAGCTTTCTAACCGACGCCTGAAGGTTTTGTGCCAAATTTGCCTGGTATTTGGAACTGTTCATAATTCCCTCCACCCTGACTAAGGCCCCAGTTCCAGCTGAAGAAAAACAGCCCAAAGCATGATGCTGCCACCACCATGCTTCACTGTGGGTATGCTGTTCCTTGGGTGATGTGTAGTGTTGTTTTTGCGCCTAACATACCTTTTGGAATTATGGCCAAAAAGTTCTACCTTGGTTTCATCAGACCATAACACATTTTCCCACATGCTTTTGGTGGACTTGATGTTTGTTTTTGCAAACTTCAGCCGTGCTTGGATGTTTTTCTTTGTAAGAAAAGGCTTCCGTCTTGCCACCCTACCCCATAGCCCATTCATATGAAGAATACGGGAGATAGTTGTCACATGTCACACAGCCAGTACTTGCCAGAAATTCCTGCAGTTCCTTTAATGTTGCTGTAGGCCTCTTGGAAGCCTCCCTGACCAGTTTTCTTTTCGTCTTTTCATCAATTTTGGAGGGACGTCCAGTTCTTGGTAAAGTCACAGTTGTGCCATATTTTCTCCACTTGTTGATGACTGTCTTCACTGTGTTCCATGGTATATCTAATGCTTTGGAAATTCTTCTGTACCCATCTCCTGACTTATGTCTTTCAACAATGAGATCTCTCTGATGCTTTGAAAGCTCTCTGCAGACCATGGCTTTTGCTCGGAGATGCAACTAAGAAAATATCAGGAAAATCCAACTAGAACAGCTGAACTTTATTTGTGATTAATCAGAGTCACTTTAAATTATGGCAGGTGTGCAATGACTTCTAGTTAACCTGAGTTTGAATGTGATTGGTTAATTCTGAACACAGCCACATCCCCAGTTATAAAGAGGGTGTGCACACTTATGCAACCAGGTTTTTATTTTTCATTTTTCCCCCTCGAAGATTTCAGTTTGTTTTTCTATTGAATTGTTCACATTATAGGTCTCATTAAAAGGTAGGAAAAGTTCTGACATGATTTATCTTTGTCTCATTATTTTACATCATAAGAACCTGGCATTTTAAAAGGGGTGTGTGGCCTTTTTCTATCCACTGTAATTTGTATAATTTCTCCATTCACCATAACTATTACATTAGTCTCTGTTTATTGTCAATGCTGTTCCTAAAACATAAAATGCATTACTTCGTATACATCAAATGACCAGGAAAGTCTCAGTTGATGCTTAGATTGTAGGGAAAAAAAGGTTAATAACAGTCTGAATGAAGCAAATGATTAAAATGCTGTATATTATTAATTTTAGTAATTTAAGTAAAAGTAAGCAGATGAGTCTGATATGTGGTGAAACAGAGCTGGAATGATATTACTTTGTGTATGTCAGCCCTGTTGGTCCTGGAAAGCTTCACGCCCGGCTGCAGTGACACATGTGACATGTTAGGGTATTTCAAGACAGAGATTTAGGCTGATGCCTAATCCACTGGCCATGTTCAAAAGCACTGTATGGACAGGGAGGAGGTTAAAAAAAAAAGAAGAAGAAAACGAGTAAGGATAAACTTCCTGTGGGAGGAATGTGGCTGCTACCCATCACAGCTGGAATCTGTGGGGTCACATACCAGGGGAATGGTAAATATTTAACATTTAATTTCCTTGCTGTAAGGTAGACCGGACACAGAGACACCACAGCCAGCAACTCCATATTATAGATGGCCTGAAACACGTAGGTGTGAACTCATAGCGGGAAAAGAGGTATAAATTGAAGAGAGGTTGTTAAAATATTTAGGCAAAGTTCCCAGCCTCTCTAGACTATAAGCCTACAGTGTCAATATTGATGGTATTTTTAATAATGCATGGCAAGAAAAGACTAACTGCTGTGGAAAGCATACTTTTTTTCCCTATCGCATATGTGAAGAGAAAAACTGTGGTCATTTTAAATACTGAAGTTGTCATTAAACTGCCTGCCCAGCTTACTTTGCAGGGATTTTATTGCTTCACTTTGTAATGATTCTTACTATAAAATGGATTTAAAGAATGGCAGAGCTAAGAGAAAAACAAACTGAACCCTTATCCAGTGATTCCTCAGATTTTGAAGATGGCTGCCGCACATATGTTCTCCGCTGTTTTACTACCTAGCCTTGCCTTACTTTATGAAGAGCCTATTGTACTCTAACCTAGTTTCCTAACAGATGATTCATAGTCTGTCAGGGACAGATCTGAAGTGTACACAGCAGAGGGAGACGGTCAAATGACAGACTTGTCCGTATAGTCGTTTAGACAAAAGGAAAGCTAAGAACCCAGCCCTGAAGGCACAGGAGAATGAGAGCGACTTGACAAGTTTTTTTTTTCCTTTTCAGTCATCTGGCAGGGATCTTTTTAATATCAGGTACTGCAGTGATGGGATATCAATATCAGCTTCAAAGCCTTTATTTGGCTTTGTGCGTATTTACATTAACCCGTTCCACCGAGGAATGTCTGTGTTTAGTCTATGCAAAGTAATACACAGGTGGGCAGGAACTTCTTTGCCTCATGTAAAAGTTTTAATGTTTAGATGTGAATTACATTAAGGATGGGGATGCAAATGGGACTTATCCCAACAACATGGAAATAATAGTTTGTCTTTTATAAAAATCAATCTGCTATCAGTTATTCCAACTATGCTTCCGGATAAAGGTCTTCTTTATGTAAATGTTCCATTGTTGTATTAGTCAGAACGGACAAGACAGGATGGTTATGGAAAGGGTCAGAATTCTTGCACAATATTTTCACACATGGTGCATGAGAGGGAACAGTGACTCTGCTGGAGAACAGCAGTAAGTTGTATAGTAATATCACGGTTGTCCATTGTTAATTGCCTTGCTAGGATTTCTACAGACAATTTTCTAGGTCCAACCTATAGCCTACTGCTGTCACGACCTTTACAGAAAATTGACAAGAGGGATTATTAAGAAGACAGGCTGATGCGTAATTGTCAAGGTGCATGTCTGCTCAATT
Source organism: Micropterus dolomieu (assembly GCF_021292245.1). Lineage (NCBI taxonomy): Eukaryota > Metazoa > Chordata > Actinopteri > Centrarchiformes > Centrarchidae > Micropterus > Micropterus dolomieu. The sequence continues at coordinate 28,813,854 of NC_060168.1, read as the reverse complement.
CTTAGATCTTGAAACTTGCATTTTGTCTGCTTTGAACACCTACTGTTTGGAAAACTATCACCGGAAACAAGAATATATAGTGCAAGTGATGTGTTTGCATGTTGTGACTGCAGCAGAAACACCAGAAGTGTCAAATTTATTTTTTTACAAATTTACAAATTATTAAAGACAGATAAATGAGTCCACTTCAGAGTAATCTAAATGCTAACATCAGCATGCTAACATGATCACATTGACAAAGCTAACATATCAGCGTTTAGCAGGTAGAATGTTCAACTTCTTAGTTTGATGGCACTCCATAGCTGTTAGGACACTTCAGTCAAAACCATAAATGTGGCACTAGAGGGAAAGTCAGGGTACCACCAAAATCATTAGGCTTCAACCTCTGGGAAACATGAACGTCTGTACAAACATTCACTTCCGATAAGGACCAAATTGCTGGCCCGACCAACAAATCAACATTGCCTTATAGCCACGCTGCAAGTATGGCTAAAACACAAGAATTTGAATCATTTTAAATCCTTTGGCCTTGCATGTGTTCTGGAAATAAGGGTTTTGATCTCAGGAGGGACTGACCAGTGAATCCAGTAAAAAGAGGATGTTCTGTTCTTGTGACAAATCTAGTAACATGCTGAGAATGAACTTTAATATGTAGTAGCTTACTGTATTCATATTCATAGCTGCCAGTGAGGAAATTGAGCAGTCATGAAAATGAGAGGAAGGAGGAATGACTGTGTCTGGACTCTCTCACAGATATCCCTCCAGACTGTTTAGTTGACTCACTGGATGACGCAGGCACCATCATAGTTTTGCTTTACTTCCTGGAAGTGGAGCGCTGGGGTTGCCTTGAAGTTACTAAGACAACCATCATCGTACTCCCAGTCATGGAAACGGTGAAAACACACGCCGACTCCTCACCGCAGTCTGCATCGTGCACCAAAAATGTGAAACATCTGGACCTTATTTTCAAATAAGGCTTATTTAGAAAATGTAGTGGGTTACTTTGGCACCAAAACTTTCTATAAATATTTAGCTGTTATGGGCAGTCAGAAAAAGATGTTTTAGAAGGGACAGGTTTTTGTTTGTGCCAACATTGCAGGTGCTTTGAAACAGGCTCCAAATTCTAAAACTCACTGATGACATAAGCGCTCCTTCACTATAGCTAGAACTACTCTACACTTGGAAAAATGAAAATGCAGGAATATATTGCCAAAAAAAGAAATGTCTAAATTGGCATAACCTTGCTAAATCAAATAAAACATATTTGGAAATGGAATCAGATTTATTTTCTTGTCTTCACCACTTTAGAAGCAACAATAGATGTTGTGTGTGAGCTCTCCCTCCTACAATGTCTGTAAAATTGCTTGAGCGAGCTTTGTTGTTGGGTTTCCCTTCCACTTAGCACATAATGAGACACAGATTGCTTTGCATCTTGTCTGTCCAACTCCTCATGCTGTGTCAACAAGTTTGACAGACAAGCAAAGAAAGGTCAACTGAACGCAGCATGAGGACTGAGGGCCAGTTATCCACTGCAGGACTCTAGGGGGGTGGCAGTGTCAGTCGTTTGGTCCACCACTTTGGTGCAAAGTGAAAATTTAAAAACCTGCGAAGTATTGAAATATTTATAATATCTAGTACTCTTTGCCATGAGTCTGCACACACTAAGTAAAAAAAGAATTAAGAAATTGAAACAATGAAGAGATGTTTCTGTTGGACATGAAACCTAACTCTTATTTAAGATAAGTGTTGAACTGGGATTTGTCTCCCACACTTGTGCAATTGTACATCCGAGGCATCCTGTTTATGTGGCCATGGTTGCTCCAGGGGGATTGGCTCCAGCCGCATCACAGTGCTGCAGCCCAACAGCTGGGAATGGCCTCTCAGTCTGACAAGACATACCGTTCCTATGATAAATACCCATAGAGCAACAGTAACATGTGTCTCCCACCCCTGCAAGTGACCCCCCCCACCCCCCAACACACACACACACACACACACACACACAAAGACAGACACACAAAGCTGGACAGTGTACTTAATGAATAGCACACTTGGGGCTGCAGGGTTTTTTGCCGAAACAGCGGGGGGAACGGGGGGCCTCTGACCTCTGAGGGCCATCTGAAATAATAAATCCATGACCCTGAGTTCCGGAGTGCTTTGGGCAAGGTCGGGGTGGCAAATTTCCCACTTCCACAATATCAGATGTTAACGGTAATTCCTTTTAGCCAATGCGTAATGGCGCAGGAATGTCTTCTCCCCAGCCTCATCTAGGGCTGGTGGAATCTGTTGAAAATGTGTGACAGCTGTGAAAGTTGGCCAGCCCCAGCCTGTGAATGTATAAGATTTGGACGCGATTCAGGACCAAAGGGTGAGGTGCAGTGAGGGAGGGAGGTGAGGTGCAGTGAGTGAGGGAGATGAGGTGCAATGAGGGAGAGAGGTGAGGGTGTGTGGGGGACTTGTGTTGTGGTGAAGCTTGCTCGCTTGCTCCTCTTGTCCTAGTGGTCTGCTTCTATTCTCCTTCTACTGCCCTCTGCTCTGCAACTCACAATGTTTTCTTCTCTTCTTTTTCTTTTTTCCCCAAGTAGGAGGAGGAGTGGCCAAGAAGAACTTTCCCGTCCAGTAAGAAGGAGGGGTAATTGAATTAAGGTAATCAGTTTAGGAATATTTCATGTAGCAGGATTAGTGGATGTTAATGTCAGCATGCCCTAAATAGTTTTTTATGACTTCCTAAATTGTCAATTCCTACTTATTTTATATTTAATGAGTTCTGTAACTGAGAAAGTAGTATCATTTCCTGTATGTGTCACAATAAATAAAAAAACAAAAAAAACATTCTAAGACACAAAGCATCTCATGGAACTAGCTTGGTAGAAACTCATTCATTCACTCACTCATTCACAGGCTGCAGAAGAAGGTCATTGTCAGACTAATTCTACACACGCCAATTAGCCAGCTATTGGCTAATTGTTGGCTCTGGGCTGTAATGCGATTTTGGCGTAGTGTCCACACTCGGTAGTGCCATGTTACGTATCGCACACTGTCCCAAAAGGCATTTTTCCAAAAAACAAAATTACAGTTAGATTACTCTTTGTATTATTCCATTAGGTCCAATAATATTTGCAAAGACGGAGGACGGCAGGACTCAGCCAGCTCAGCCTTAGAAAGTCCCTAGGGTGCACAGGCCTACTCTCAACCAGCTTGGCGACACTACTGCAGATGCATGCGCAGATGCAGCACGAGGAAGCCTGCAGAGGGTTTTTTTTACGTAAGCGCCAATTGAGCATCATTTATAAGAATGAATGGCTTAATTTGAAACTAATATGACTAATATGTCTAGAATTAATTTGGAGGCCTGTGTGTCCTCAGACTAAATCTTTTATCTTTTGACTGCACTGAGAGGCTCGTCAGGTCAGACGTCACCTTACATAACAGAAATTAAAACGCTCTTCCAGTTGCTGCAATTTCTCAAGCTCCTCAACAGACAGCTGTTGCCATCTGCATGTTTTGGAATAAGGAAAAGCTTGTAGAAGAAAGAGGGGGAGGAGATGTTTTGCTGGATCTTTGCAAATTCCACTGTGATTAGGAGCACCTTCTTTTCTCTTCTCTTCACATAATGCCTTTGAAAGCGAGGCTGAGGATTACTAATTGGATTAAATGGAGCCAGTGACATATATTGCACTTCTCACCAGTATAGAGCGTGTAATCTGGCCACTTACAGACCTTTTTTCTAAGATGTCCCAAAAGATTGGATCACCTATTAGTCAAACAATGTGGGCCAGACTGTGTCCGTATCTTTATATATTTTTCTTTGTGAAGAAATGTAACACACATTTGGGCCCTATAAGAAGCTCAATAAGAAGAAGAATAGTAAGTATTTTTTCTTTCTTTAATTATGAGCCAAGTCAAAGACACATTTCTATCACCTTAAGCTCAATAATAAAGTTTTTGTTCTTTTTCTGACTCTGCTGCATGAGGTCATAAATACCGGCTAAGATGCATTGGGCACCCATAGGTTCATGGTTCAACCATGGCCACCAAAGGTTTTTAATAACTGCTAGTTTTCTCCCTTCTCGTCCTCTGCATGTAAATAGAAGAAGCCAACTGCAACAATTGTCAATGGAGCTGTGGGACGTGGCACTGGCGTGGCACTCTGCCCACCCTGCCCCGCTGTCGTAATCAGCCCAAGAGGCAGGATGGGGTGGGGGGCTGTGGCAGCAGATAGTATTTCTCCTTGGCCAAAAGGCGCTGCCCAGACAGAGAGCTCTTTGTTGCCCCCCTCTAAGAACGGCTTTCACTTTGCAATTGTGGAGGTAATTCCAGAGCTCAGCCCCATGTGTTTTTTTTCTCTCTCCTCCGCTGCCAAAATCGTGACCTGCAATCGGAAAGACCTTTCAGCCATGGTCGCCTGGTCGTCAGTTCTCAGTGAGTGCACAGTGCAATGATAGCATTATATTACTAAACAAAGAGAATGAAATTTCAATGCACGGGGACCCGTATGAAAAAACTTGTTAAATGCAAGTTCAGTTGCCAGACTTAACACCCGACACCTGTTTCATTACTCAAGTGGAGATTAGATAAAAAACTGACTCACAAATCCAATGTGCAGTTTGAGCAAATTGCCACAAACATGTCGAGGCTCCGCTACAGGAAGAGATGAACATCAAACATGTCAATTCTCAGCACTTTAAAATTGAAATAATCAACACGTCGCTATTTCCTGTGATATGGGTACAACATGCCCTCAAGTTATAAGTTGAGTTCCATATAAAGCTGTGCTACTCGAGGTAGCTTCCCCGTTGGATGAGGAGCCATATGTTCCTTTGCTCCTTGTAGAATTCCAAAAAATTAAATAGAGTATAATAGAAAAGTAGTAGCAAATGAGAGAGAAGGCTACACTCAATAACTGTGGTTAAATCACTTCACCACCTCAACCCGCACCACAGACTGACAAGGAGTCATTGGTTGGTATGAAAGGTGAGCAGTTTGCTGATGTCATGCTACATTATTTCTGCATTTTAAAGTCCGAAAAATTCGAAATTATTCCTTGGTATTATTGCACCACATACTGTATGTACTTTACGTGAGACACTACCTGGTGCAGCTTCAAATGCAAAGTTTGGGTAGTTAACAGATTTCGGGCGGTTCAGTCAAACTGACTTTGAATGGTACAGAAAGTAAGGACAAAGTACAATATACTTCCTGCCATGCAGTTTAAAACACACATTCAACAGTACAAACATTTGAGATCTTATCAAGCAATATTCCCTTCCTAACAGTGAATGGGGATGTACCATTTCAAAAACCCTGCAGGAAAATAGGAATAAAATCACTGGACAGGGGAGATGAGACATGGTAGTGGACTGGGAAGAAACGTGACCCACTACTCCCTTGCACATCGCCTCGGTGTATTCCTCTCTTTCCTATTGAGGATGCATTCCTTGCACACCACACCCAAGATCATTGTAATGAAAATTCCTGTGCCTATGCCAAACGGATCCAGTTGCTGTTAATCCTTTTACGGAGCATCACCTGATCCTGAGGCCAGCGGAGGTTAAGACTGCGGCCTTTCCAATGGTTGGAGGTGCTTGAAACATGAAAAAGTGTGTGTATGTGGGGGTTGGTAACAGTCAGTAGTGGCTCAAAACACATCTGTTGAGCAAATATTTCATAATACCCTCATACCCTTGATCCACTTCTGCTTCCTCGAATATGCATTTCTCTTCAAGCTCCCATTACCTTCCTTGGAATTTCTGTCATAAGTGATCATCGTAGCATCACAGGAATATTTTGTTACTGTTGGCAAGGTGTGGTAACTATGAAACTCACACTCTGTACCGGCGGACTATTTGTAATGTTCAAATAGAAGCTTACTCCACTATCAGACTCATAGTTAGACACCCTGAATACAAGGGTCAGCTGGATTCATAAAATCTAAGATCTCAAAATTTCAACAACTCTTCAGACACACGCTTGAGACTGGAGAAATACATCCCACTGTTTTCCAGAAGGACTAATGATTCAAATGGCTAAAACTAAAACAAACACACCACAAAATTCAGTTTAATCACTTCCTCTGGCAAAGCCTGCATTGTCTGGGAGTATTATCAAACCGCAAAGGAAAGATATGTTCCATATGATTTCAGGTCCAACCCACTAAGAGAGCAGAAAAACTTGTGTATGTTTGTTATAAAGTTGGTCCTATTACAAGAGTCTTTTTGAGCGGTAACTTGGAGAGGGAACCTTATCTGGCTATACAGATCCAACATTGAAAAGAGTCAACTGATACAGGGATCATTGTGGGAGTGATAAGAGAAGGCAAAGATGACACTGCTGTTTTCCCCCCTTTTTAAATATATTTGCTTTTGCTTGACTTTATTTCTGGGAACTTCCCACAGCCATGAAAGGGTTTACTTCTGGCCAGCAGTCAAGTGGTTTAATGCCTTGCTCAAGGGTAACAGTGTACTTCAGTTTTCCCATCTATTGTGGAGGCTTGAGTAGACGATAATTTACTTGGCGCTTGCTAAATGGTATAAATATGAAGTTTAATGTTAATAGTGAGAAGATGAATTACAATTTAAGAACTCTGGAAATTTGTCATGGTGACAATCATTATCCTGGTTTCAATGATCATGAGGTAAATAGCAGATTGACACAATTTATGTCGTAAAGTAATCTACCTTAAATGTGCACTTTCATGTGCTTGACTGGGAACTGTAGTGCATTGCTAGATGATGTTGCGCTGTGTTGTGACAAAAACTGTGCAAACTTTTTTGCCAGATGACCTGGTGATGTTTTGCCAGAGTTACCATTTGCATTCTTGTGATTACAACCCCTTTTTAGCTGTTTGCATAAACAAAGGCTAAACTGAATTGGGGGTTGTATTGCTACAGGTAGAAAAGATTAAATATGATCCAGGAGAGTCACAGTGAAAAATACGTCCACGGGTTTGAAGGCTTATCAGACACAAAAAGACTACACCGCATTTTAGAATATTCAGGGACAACTCTGGAAAGTTATTATAGCAGCAATAATTTTTTTTCTCAAAAAAAGAATAAATTTTGGTCTCTATAACCGCATATTATTTTCATGTTACCAAGTATTTTACCTAGAGTAGAAGTTGCGCTTATTCTATTATTATTATTATTTAATTATTATTATTATTATTATTATTATTATTATTATTATTATTATTCTATTATTATATCTTATCTACAGTGCATTTTATATGTTTACATTTTTCTGCTGGATGGCAATGGATTATTTTAAGGGAGCTCTTGTTTTTGGGACTATTAGTGAGACAAAATAACTGGTCTTGCGTAGACTGTACTTGCCAACTGTTCATAGTCACTTTCTGCATCCACTGTCCCTGTGTTTGTCAGTTTGAGAATATTTTGCATTAAAAGACCAATTTATTCTCTTTTTTCTATATAACTAGTCAAATATGATGACATCGCCTAACATCATCAGAGAGATTTGATTGCAGACCTACCTAGTCATACAGCAAGATAAGATTTAGAGATACCAATTCGTCCATCCACAGTACTCTCAACAGACCAGAATGCAATGCAGCCACAATACAGGCTGTGGTTAGGCTGTGAGTAACTTGTATAACCCACAGCTGGATACAACAAGTTCAGGCCTGTTCACTGGGAGATGTCAAAGCCATTCTAGAAAATGGAGGAGATGTTATCACTATATATGGTATATGTATAGAAAGGTAAGAGTACGTGGGTAGACGTTTACTGCCACAGATATTGGGTAGATAAACACACAACCTCGATGTTTCTTTTTCTTCAAGGTCTGTCTTTCCCAGTATGGACCAACACATATTTTTCTCATCTTTCTTCCTCTTGTCTGAGAGGGTAAAGTAAAAGATACTTTCATCTCCTTCATCACAGTAAGGCAGTGAATGATCTTGCTTGGAAATACAGCATATCTGATTTCTGCTTACAGATCCTGATGAGCCAAAACGCATGTTCCAAATCTTGATTTAAAACAAGTGCGCTGCTAAAAGCATAGAGGAAATCACTAATGAAAACTTGGCAGAAGCTAACCACCTATATATCACTCTTGCATGAATGTTACATGAGCTTTTAATTTAAAGCATTAAAACATGCTACGGCTGCATTACTATTTACCTTTCCATATCCGATAACCCCGGCCGGTTGCCATGGGGTTTCAGTCATATCCAATCCCGGCCCCTTTGGCACACACTCTTATCTCTGTTTAAATATCCGGTTACTTCCCCCTCTGGTCCAGGCACACAGAGACATGTCATTAAGAGCAGTATCTCTCTCCAGGCCAGGCTTCCTTCCTGTGCGCGTGGTGACGGATTGATTTTCTCCGGTAGGGATCCACTGCAAGAAATATTCATCTAAACCAGTTATTTCATCTAATGTTGAGACTTAAAAGTGCTTTTTTGATTCTTAGAGGAAGAAAACAAGCTAACAAGAAAGAGATGATTTCACTTTTCTTCAATTATTTCCAGAAAATTCTTCAGCCAAGTGACATCACCTTGAAATAAGTGGAGTGATCAACATTGTTATCACTTTTTCCAATAATTTAGTATTTCTTTATTAAGTGAAGCTGCTCTGGAAAAATACAAGAAATTAAGTCATGCAACCAAACTTCATTTAATGAAATTATTTAAAAGTCTCTCTCTCTCTCTCTCTCTCTCAAACTTACATACTCTAATATTGACAATTATTGATCAGATGTTGGATTGCAGCCATCTTGCAAATTTTCAATTATACTAAATGACATTTTCATTGCATATCAATGAAACCATGAGGAAACAATGTCCAAAACGCAACACAGGATGCTTCACTAGTTTGAACACACGTTAAAGTTATGATTTACAGCTTTAAAACTATATTAAATGTTACATAAGTGCTACAGAATGAACAATCATGGAAATTTTGAAAAGTTGATAAAACAGGGTAAAGAATTAACTTTCAATATAAATTTTTGAGATTTTTTATGGTGAGAAGTCCTTAAAATACTTGCTAATCACAACCATTGCCAAAATAATGACACTGATTAGTAGCGTTTTAACCCCACTTTCAAATGTAGCCATTTAGAACAATATTTTTGCCTTCCAACTCATTTGGATGACACATTATATAAACTAGTTCTTTTCCAGCATAACCCTACGTGAACTCTGCTATGAAAAGTGGACATAGATGGCTGGTGTTTATAGATGTCTAGTTTTGTACTAAACTGAACAATAAAGTTACCAAGCTATTAAGTGACTTGTTATGGACATTTTTTACAGTGGCTGTGGCTTGGCGTCTGCTCTCCAGAGGAGCCCTTGGTACCCACAGGGGTCAAATCTCCCTCCTCTGTTTCTGGAAGAACAGAGGCTGTTAAGAGAGGCCTACACTCCAGTATCTTTTCAAATCAATTGAAGCACTTCCTCTCTCCTTGTCCTCTACATTCACTAAGGACGTATCAATTACAGCAAAATACGTAACACATTCCCGTGTTTCTTAAATACTCAGCTTGATGAGAGATTTCTGGTCAAGTGTTAAGAGGTGAGGTCTTGCCTGCAAGGGTCAAAACCTCATATGAAGATAGTTCATTTTTCATGCTTTACCAAAACCCGTGGTCATAGCTAAGGAGTAATCTTACTGGAATACAGGGATAAATGCACAAGGATTGCCCTTAAATCCTTGCACTGTACAGCTGTGGGGAGTGAACACCCCAAAAGGACATATTTATCTCAAGGTATTACATTTTCTTTCAGCACCCCTGCTCTCCCACATGTTTTGTCGTGATCGTGTTACACGTCCCTGCTGTAAGAGTGCAGGGAAGGGGGGCAACTTTTGCACGTCTTTATCATAAAAATGTTTGTTCATTGTACAGATGCCCTGGAGTTGAACCCTTCGGGAGAGTAAACAGAGGGGCAACGGCTACGCAGGCCTTTCCTTCTCTTTCAGCTGCACTAATGATGTTGTGTCGGGCCACAGCTGTTTTTTTGTGGCAGGTGTGCAAGTGGGAGCCACAGCAGACTGCACTCGGCCCGGATCGGAGGAATGCCAAAAACAAGACGGAAGGAGAGGAGACGGAGCACATAGCGAGGCAGAGAAATGAATATCCACACAAGATACAGCTCCCCGAGCTCCCAGAAAGCTGGATACAATATTCAATTGAGAATTTCCCCTCAACACCTGGCCACCAGCATAAGTAGGATATTGATGTGGGTCCTGAGCCAGAGACCCACAGCTTGACTCATTTGAAAGCCACTTGCGATTTCATGCGGTATTTAGCCAAAATGCTTGGACAAGAACTCGTCTGGAGTTCTTTCCTGAGACGGGGGACATAGCCAGTATGTCTTGAATTTGAACTCCACTGGTCTGGTCCATGAGGATAGAAATGGGCCCCTAAGATCATTTCCTGTTTGGACATCGGATCAGGAGCATGCAGAGAAGGAGAAATATGTACAGAATATTTGCTGTGTGGATTGGGGAAGATAACTGTGGAGATTACTACAAGGCTATTGTAAGACTATATGCACTGCACAAAAGAAAAAAATATTTTTATTTTTTATTTTATTTCTGTTTAAACTGCCACAGAAACCTGTCATTACTTAGAGATTGTATAATTGCAGAAATTCAATCAGTATGAGATCCCGGTAATTTGCCTGCATTTCAGATACTCAAATTAGCCACTTGTGATGACGTTTCATACTTAATACATTCATAATAATGATTCCCAGTGAATTTTTCACTATGACATTTAAAAGGGGCTAAATGTTGTTTTCAGCAGCCACTAGCGTTGCAGTTTTTAGATTGCAACCTGGTGTGTGCTCGAACACGTGCTCGAACTCATGAGTGAGCACAATTGGATACGCAGAGACTGAAACAGGAGGCAGCTTCACACAACATGCTGAAAACTCATGTAAACGCTCACTGCAATGTTACAGTAAAAATTTTATCAGCTTGATGTTGAAGTAATCCATGCTCGTTATACGATGATATTACATTGCCTGCATTCAGGTGAGATGATACATCAACGTTAGCTCGCCTACCACTTTTCAATTTCTGTATCTTTCAGCACAGCTACATGTCCTGGATGATAACGAAAACGATTAGTGAGCTAGACTGAATATTATAAATGAGACTGTTGCCACACTTTAACAGTTAGACCGCAGTAACATGCTGACTGGGTCTTCCACTGTGTTGTTGTCCTGCGTCATTATGTTGTTTTATTGTACATTATGTGGAAAACATAAGTTCCAGCAACTGAGACGGTGGAGAAGCTTTGTAGCCAAGTATCGGTAAAACGACAATAAATCTAAATTGAATGTTACAAAGAAATCAGCTGCAGATCCGGGCTAACGATAGCTGGCCCCCCCTGCCTTGCATCACTACAGGCTAGCATAAACAAATGGATCTCCATTTGTTTTGTACAGTTACATAATTTCTTCCAGGCTAAAATCTCTGACATAATACTGGTGGTACACAGGATAGTAATGTGGATGGTGTTAGCTGGTGAAGTAATGTGGAAGCCATACAACTATAGTATTTTGCACCAGATAGTTAGCCAGCGAGCTAACTTAAACTTGAGCCCTCTAAAACACAAAATTGGAATATATTTCACATGCTTGTGAATATATTTCTATGCTTGTAAATGTTAGTTTACCTGTCCAATAGGATGAAAGTTAACTCTGTGGCAAAGCGGAGGTCTCTCTGGCTACATGCAGACTGCAGGCCAAAGTGACCCAAATCCGATCTTTTTTACGTGACTCAGATCAGATCTCTCAAAATTATCAAAATTTGCCTTAAAAAAAAAAAAAAAGAGTTCCCGGTTGTTCTGTGTAGCACAGCAGTACATTATTCATAATGCTGTGGGTCAGATTCTGACTCATGACATTTGTTACTCCTCCCTCTTTCTTTCCCAATTTGATCTTGTCTAATAAAGCAGTAAAGACTTATAAAATAAATGTTTGGATATGGCCTTCAGGTAGGAAGTGAGACCAGAGTGAGAACTCTGTTCTCCCTCGACTAGCACATCCAGCTAATATTAAAGCCGAGGCCATACGTGGCAAATATTAGCTTTTCTCTCCTGTGTTGACAGTGTGTGCTTTTCCACACAGACACGGAACAAAGGTCTGCCATATTATACACCCACCTGGGAACTCAGATGGGACAGAGTGGAGGTGGGTGTTCATTGCTTAACAGTGGTGGCTTTTCATTGTGTGACTTATAATTTTGCAGTTGAAAGGCACCTATAGACCGGATGTGTTATGTTGATAATGGGAACAGGAGGCTCATTCTGGTGCTGCTGTGGACACATCAGCCAAATAAATGCCTTAAACTGCAAATCAGCAAGATTCTCATTTTTTTATGTTCTCTCCATCTTTGATGTTCATGGGTCTGGTTTCTTTTCGCTGCACCTCCTTGAGATCATCTGTCAATAAAACAATGTATCACTACAGTGATTTGTTTTTCCTTTTTATTTAAGCTGATCATTTTAATATTTGATGGAGATGCTGGGTTTTTTGTGTGTTTTTTTTATTTTCTTTTGATTGCCCTTGGTGTGGTTTTTTAAAAACCATGGTATCCCTTTAGTGTCTTTTTTGACCTGTAGGGCTCCACAGTCAAGTTAGCAACAATAAATATGCAATGTCCAGTCAAGTTAGTAATTATACATATGCAACGTCCGGTTAAGACTTTCAAAATAAAACTAATGGTTAATGTTGTGAAACGGCACGTAGTTAATGTTTGAAATGTTGCAATTTTGTTAGATTTACGAACTACTTGGTTAGATTTAGGAAAATATCATGGTTGGGGTTAAAATAGCTTTACTTATGTGACCTAACTTACATAAGTTAAGAAACGTTACTTCCATAACTTACGCAGCTTACATAACCTACGTAATATACGGAACCTACGAACCCTATGTAACTTAAATTAAAACATTCAGCGATAAACTTCAGTTTCACGTGGGAAACCAACGGTCTCCTGGGCAAAAGTCCGGTTTCAGGCACACCTATCCACCCCAACCACCTCTTTACTCTGACTTTTCTATTAAATACCATACACCTGCTTTTAGCACTCAAAAATTACACTACAGGCCTTCCCCAAGTGCATTGAACTATGACACCAAGGGTCTCCCCAGTGATTTACAAACCCCAACTGGCCTTGACCATGTGTACATATGTGACAATTTGGGAGTAAGAACGTGTTGTACTGTGTGACAACTTTTTTATAAGTTTTTTATTGTGTGGTCATAGGTTGAAAATACCATCATGTTTAAGGGGGCAAATTAGTTTTAATTCCCTATATAAATTTCTTTGTTTAAATTTTTATTCATTAATACTAATGGTTTACGTGATATTTGAAGGTGAAATCAAAGGTGACCAAACCCAAACTGTTAAAGGCATATTCATTCATGGTTTCAGAAAGTTACAAAAATTGCTCGACACAGTTCCCCAAATTCCCATATGAAAAATAGGTTTTATTTGCTGTTCACTGATCCCACAAGCATTTAATTTGAAGCATTTTGATGCCTGTAGTGCACTGAAGAATTTCATCATAATTGGTAGGAATGATGGCCAAAACGTGGTTAAAAAAGTTTGACTATACCTGTACACACACCAGTACATTTAGAAGTGTTTGGCTGCAGCCCCGTTCTGAGCCCCTCATCCAACTCTAGACACACGCACACATGCAATGCATGCCCACAAACACATAAAACAGCTTTCCCTGTCTACTCAGGTGTTTTACTTACCTACCTGAAACACTTTGGCTTGGAAAACAGGCAGCTCAGTCAGAGCTTTTTTTTTCAGCTGAAAACGTAAACTCAAATCTAAAAGAGAGACACTCTCCTCAACCAAAAATGTTTTACATTAAGCTAAACACACCCAGAATATGCAGGGTGAGCATTCGTAGCTCACGTGTTAGCAGACACACTGTCCCAGCATGCTGCTTGGCTCGGAGCACACGGAAGGTCACAAGTCAGTTCCTAAAAAGAGCTAAATACCAGCAGCAGAGGCCCTATCAAACTGGCAGTGCCTCCCCCTTCTCCTCTTTCACCAACCACCTTCCCTTACTCCCCCTCCTCCTCCTCACACTTCCTCCCCACCTCCTTCCCTTCCCTCTTTGGCCTGCCAGTGCGGTTTGCCTTGGCTGACTGATAATAAGAGACACAAAAATCCTCTTATCCCCCTTCCTTTTCTGTCCTCTGAAATGAGTCACTTCCTTGCCAGGGCCTTGGTTGCTGGACCACCTCCAGGAGATACCCTACTATTTATTGCCCGTTTCAACCCCAGAAGAAGGGAGTCTGGGAAGGCATTTTCAGAGTCTACGCACACACTGAAACTCTCAGCATGCATCCACACACATACAAATACAGCAACACATCCACACAAAGACACACACACACATAGAGAGAAAAGCCAACCATGCTCAGGCACACACACACACACACACACACACACACACTTCCTGGCCTGGTTTTAAGCATCCGACAGGACCCAGAACACATTCTCCTTGGATTCCACGATTGATGTTTGGCGTTCCTCCCCTGAGCTGCTAGCCTGCCTGCCTTTAAGGTCTCCGTTTTCCGTGACGTCCCACCGGGAGCAAGGGAAATTTATGTCCCTTTCCCGGCATTTTTCAGAAGGAATCCGCCTCGCTTTTTCTGACCACACATGCAACACACAAACACGAGCTTGTGAGGAGGCACACAAACAGTTTCTCATGATAAAAACACATATGGCTACAGCTATAGCACGGCTGTAGCTGGCTAAAAGTATGCATATTATTTTACACACAGGCCTATTTTCATGAAAATATCAGATATGTATAAAGTTGATGATGCCCTGTTGGAAGCAATCTGCAGCTGTGCAAAAGATCAAATGTAGTTTTCGTACTGAAAGAATTAAGCAAAGTATTGAATTCCTGCGTATACATGGAACATGCTAACCTAGGGTCAATTAATCTATTCATGCAGAGCTTTACAGTACACCCGTGCACTCAGACACTTAGACACACACACACACACACACTTAACACTCATAGTCACATACACACACATAAAGTCTCACACAGGATCCTTGTGAATCCAAAACATTCCTTTCAGCTCAAGTTCAGGCACATCACCCTAATAGAGGGGTTTGCACTTTTATTCATGGGCCCTTCTTTGGAATATGGCTGCTTTAAACTATCAGCCTAGTACTTGTTTGGCCTTTTTTCTCACTACACTACATTGTCCTTCTAGTATTGCTTTGGAACGCAGAGGGTTGTGATTTAAATGGCTTTTGAGTACTCCTAATCCACCGGAGGCACATAAGTCACACAAAGGTAGCTCCGAAAGGCCGGGCAAATTCCACTGAGCAAAGAGGAAGTCTTAAATCCCAAGCTTCGTTTAAATACCACGGAGGTGACTTATTAATGGAATGATTTTGACTTGTGTGTATAGATGGCCCTTGATCGAGTGGGATGGGCTCAGGTGGATGGAAATAACACTAATACAGCATGACAAAGTGGACAAATAGCAATTCTTTGGTTCTCTTTGCAATTGTCCAGGGTGAAAGAGGAGGAAAGGTGTTTCCACTCTGCAAAAAGGCCACATTGGAAGGATAAAGAAACACAGACATGTGTGCACAGGCTTAATGCATACACAAGTAAATATTAATCAGATGTGCGAGAATGCTGACTGTAATAGTTTTAAAACGGATTAATCCATCTTCAATGTGTGTTACTTTTATATAATAAGGTATAAAAATAAGGTATATCTTTATTAGTAAACTACTGTATAATGTGCATTACTTTCACTTTATAAACTTAGACATAATGTTTGTAAAATTTAGCCCAAGCTCATCATTCGTTTGTAGTGAAACACCTTCACAGGCATAACATGCACACATTGATAATGCTTGTATGCACATAGAAAGACACTATTATTGTTATAATTGTTTTTGTTATCTAACAACTGACCATGTTTAAAAAAAACAAGCAAAATGTGATGTTGCTTTCAGCCACTTGTCAGTAAGCTGCGCTGTACAGACCTATTTTAGAGAGCATTTGCAAAAACTTTTTGTAAGGCATCTGTGAAGATTCCTAGTCATCCAGGTCACAGTTATTCAAGGAGGGTTAAATCAAGGGCAACTGGACTTGGTTGAAGATACTTGAAGACGTTTGGCCTCTAATCCCAGAGACTTCTTTAGTTTTATATGGCTTTCTTTAGCTTCCCTGTGTGTCAGATGGGCTGGATGTTCCATTTTACAGCAGCAACGGTGAGTGAGATTTCACAATATATAGAATTCGTACAATCATGAAAAACCTGGAAAGTCATGGAATTTGAAAATGTCTTGGAAAGGTTTTGGAAAACGCATGGAAATTAGTTGCAATATCAGGGATGTGATTATTCTGAATTTTCCGACCTGAAAATCTGACCCACATGCAGATCAGTGAAAAAATATACCAGGGACAGAGCTCAGCTAGTACACAGCGGACAGCAGAGGCCACGGTGAACCAGGTGAAGTGAAGAGTAAAAGTAGAAAACCAAGTAGAAAATCTACTACAGACAAACCTCCTGCTTTGTCAGACAAAGCTAACAGCAAATTAAGCTAACAGCGAATTAAGCTAATAGCTAATTGAGCTAATTGCGATGTTACGAACAAGCAAATACAAAAGCCGTCTGTATTATTTATTTATTTTTATATAACACCAATTCATACAGAAGATTTCTAATTGCACTTTTCATATAGAGCAGGTTTAAACCGTACTCGTAATATTACTGTCATGTCGCTCTGTGGCCGCTTGTACAGCTTGTTACAATGTCACAAAAACAACAGAGATGGTAGTCTGCAGAGCTGAAGCAGTAAGAGAGAAGATAGTAGTGATGAGATAAGTAAGGTTTAGGTTTGGCAAGCTGGCCTTTTAGCAATATCAGATGCCTTTTGTTGAAACATGTTCAACTTTTCATAAAGTTGATGTGCTCCTCAGTGTCACTTTTCGTCAGACCAATCCACAGCCTTGGTCGGCTGATTGATCTACATTGATGGTTATGATTATTGACAAGTTAGAAATAGCATTATAAAATTAGAGACCATTTTCTTGCATAAGGAATTAAAGAAGAAAACAACCGAAAAAATGAAATTGCTGTATTGTGCTACTGGAATTTCTATTATACTAGTAGTAAGCTATATAGTATATTATTATATGAAATGATGATGAATATAGTAACATTAATACAACATTAATATCTTAACATCATACAAACAGTATATTATTAAATGAACATTTATTGTTATAATATTATACTAATACACTCATTTACACTCACCTAAAGGATTATTAGGAACACCTGTTCAATTTCTCATTAATGCAATTATCTAATCAACCAATCACATGGCAGTTGCTTCAATGCATTTAGGGGTGTGGTCCTGGTCAAGACAATCTCCTGAACTCCAAACTGAATGTCAGAATGGGAAAGAAAGGTGATTTAAGCAATTTTGAGCGTGGCATGGTTGTTGGTGCCAGACGGGCCGGTCTGAGTATTTCACAATCTGCTCAGTTACTGGGATTTTCACGCACAACCATTTCTAGGGTTTACAAAGAATGGTGTGAAAAGGGAAAAACATCCA